>NC_060272.1:115262085-115421521 GCF_021613505.1 Equus quagga
CCAATGACCTACCTTTTCTTGAGCTATTCCTAGTCTCCAGGACCCCCTCCTCACATTCTTGTCTAAGGAAACTGTACTCATCTTTCAAGCTCATTTCTTGAGTCACAGGAGCCCCTTGCGTTCTGGTGAAATACTGAAATCCCTGCTCTGCACTCCAGCAGGACTTTTTATCTATCTGCACGTCAATGTCTACCATCTGTTTTATATGATTTAGGTGGTTAGTTTTATGCTTGTTTCCACTACGAGATTAGATTATAAACTCCTTTAGAACAGATATCAAAACTCTATTGGTCTTTGCATTTCCCCAACCTTTAGCACACTGCGAGGTATACAGTAGGCACCAAACAAATGCTCACTGAAATAAACATCTGCATAATTAGAGGAACTAAAGAGGCATTGATGGTGGTTGATCTGGATTTCAATTTGATACAGTTGAAGGCCTAGGTACAGCACAACTATTTACTAGATTAGAGGTAGTATTAATGTTTGCTTTACTAGCTAACAGTGTTATATTCATAATTGTTGCATGTGGTTCTTCTGTTGTAGGAAAATTATTTAAGTTCCAGTATACAAATACAAAATTTTTCCTAACAATGACTCATGTTATGAAGTGCTCTACTATATTAAAAACATTTTTATAGACTCTGTCCATAGACTGACCTTTTACTTTTTAACCTGACATCACATTTAACACCACATCTCATTCTATGCAGATTTAAAATAATTCAGGAAATTTTTCACCATCACTTGCTGATAAAAAACACAAATTTTTCAAATTCTGCTTTAAACGTGAAACTAGCGCTTTTTTCCTCTCTTTTTTAACACTACAGAATACCGGAAACCTTCTATTTGAAGAAGTCTTATAACTCTAAGTACAAGGCTCAGAACTATAATTGTGCCATTTCTTCATTACTCTCAGTATGGCTCCCCCACCAAGATGCAGTTTGCCAAATTACAACATCATTTCCAAAAGTACTACCAATCAAGAGAGAGGGCAATGAATGAATTTGTCCATATGCATGTGTCAGGCTATCAAGCGATAAAGCATACAGGCTAAGAGAATGGTACTGAGACATATGTGTTCTTACCATCTGCACACGTTGCAGCATTGCACTTCACACACACGATACGTCTCAAGCCTCATTTTACACATGAAGAGGAAAAGCATTCACGCCAACCCTCAACACAATTCACATCACATCGCTTTCACAATTGGTGGCTTTATGTCACATATGCCTATGTGTCCAATTTTTTCTTCTTGTGAAAAATGATTGAGCCATAGAATCAGATAGCTTCTTTAATCAGAGGATATTGGCTTTAATCTTAGCCTAAGAAAATCTTAGACACACCAAAACAGAGTATTGGGGAACAAATGTGTTTGCCTTCCCAGAACTCATATTTTGACTTTAATCATGCCACAGAAAACTAAATAAAAAAAAGGAAGTTGAACTGAATAAAAACACAAAGTGGCAAGCTATGTATATTAATTCTATTACATATTTTGGAAGGGCAAAATCATTATTTATACAGGTGTTACCTGACCTCTGTCCAGCAAGTTATTCATTTCAACCTATTAATAAGTACATTATAAACAACAATGAAAGTTACGTGACCTTCCACAGCTGTCTCAAGCCACTGTACTTCCATCATTAAGGAAACTGTCAGATGACCCTGTTGTCAGAACACACTAAATCTGCCTGAATAAGGGAAAACAAGACTTTTTCTCCAAAGAATAAAACAAAAATCCTGGGCAAAGTTGCAGTTCCCACTGTACAGTTACCATTGCTATTTATCATTTATTATTTACCTATGTTTTTTGTATAAGCATTACAGGAAGCTTTTATGCTGCTTGTGGCACATAATCAGTTGCTTATTGCCAAGGGAAAGACTTTTTCCCCAGAAAGACAATCTGTGCACACACTAATTTGAAAGACAGGATAGGAGCTGCAAGTGTTTTAATAGCCCATTATCAAAAATTATCCCTTGGCTATAAAATCCCCAGACCATTGGCTTGAGATCAGCTCAAAGAAAAATGAGATTACAGAATTTAATCTAGTGAAGGGGAGTGAGGGATGAGTTTTAAAAAGCCTTAGATCACCAAAAAAAAAAAAAAAAGAAAGAAAGAAAAAAGGCAGAGGACAGAAACAAGATCAGCTTAGATTAAACCTTCCACATGTTTACCTTATACAAATCTGACATGTTCCAAGATGGATTTTAATTTTTAAAAGTATGCTGTTACTTTGCAACATTTTAATAAAGAGTGAGGAATCCTCAGAAAAAAAAATTATATAGTGAGGTGACAGGAAACAAAACAGCATTTTGTCTTAAATTTGCACAACCTAATTTATAGCAATAAAGCAGAACCTATGAGTTCTGGTAAATGTCAGGGCCGTCATGTCCATTACATATGTGGGTAGGTATGAAGCAGTCTCCGTAGGCCCTTCAAAAATTGCTCACAGCCGCCCTAATGCAAACCAGAAGTCTCAGACTGCTGGATGAACACTCAGATTCGTTCCCATGTGGATATTTAGAGAGGGTTCCCTCCACCCCCACCCCTTCCTCATTTATGTACATTTCAAGGGACCAACCGGAGGCCATAACCATGGAGGTGGCTCATGAGAAGACAACTCCCACTCCAACAAAATCTGGCCCAACCCCTGCAAAGAAAGCATCAGAGTCCTGAAGAACCTCCCTCTCTCCCCTCAACCTCTTCTCTCTTACATCTCCTCCCCCTTCTACTCCCCCCTCCCCTCCCCACGAGCATCTGCCTTGCCCAATCTCGCCTGGGCCAGCTCCAATAACAACATCTGCTTGGCAGCTTTTCAAGCCCACGGATAGTTATCTAACTGAGGCTTTTGTGCTGTACTGTTTATTCTATGTGAAGAAATGCCTCCTTAGTTGAAAGAGTACTTTAGAAAAACTGTGCAGCTATTAGCAAGTGAAGCACAAGGCTAATAACCCCCACCTGCTCATCAAATTAATTATGACATCTGAGTCATTATAACTCAGAAAGACAACACGACTGCAGATTTGTCACATGTAAGAATAAACATGTATTAGGACCAGAAAAAAAAATAAGACCAAGAGACTCAGCTGGACAAAACACATGTTTCCACCTTTCAGAGACTGGAAATATGGATCCCATCTTTCCAAGTGAACTGACGAAGAAGGATGAGTGGTTGGCCAGACAGCCACACTATTGCTAAATGGAGCAAAATGAGATAAAGTCAGGGAATATGGAACCTCAAAGAAAACACTCACAGAGTCAATAATAATTTCTTTAAACAAACCAAAACACTATACAAAGCCATCCACAGAGGAAAACATGCAGTTCATAATGCATGTGACCCCGTGTCATTTGGTCCATCTTAAACATACGCACAAGGACCCAGGATAGGAAGATTTTTTCCCTAGGTACAGAAGGATATTTTAGCAATGCTAATAACAGTCTAGAAGAATATACACTAAAGATGAGAATAAAAACCTGTCATGATGTTATTTAGCATTTCCTAGTTTTATGAGTACATAAAACTAGCATTGTTAAAAAAGGCAAATTTCACTCAGTAGCCATAAAAAAATTATATTTAAAAGTCAGACATTTAACATTATATCTCATAGTCCATACTGTTTTGCTAATATTTCATAGTATTGAAAGTAGCAATCATTATATGTTTTCAATAAATTTAAAATAGCTACCACTCTCTTATTCTTTCCATATATTTCTGGCATTTGTAACTATACCATATATTTTAAAATATCTTATCCTCAAACTTTGGATGCTTTTAAATCATGATTTAGAAATAAGTACAAGTGAATTTTAATAAAAGTAAAACTGTTTTAAATAGAATAGGAATTAATAGATGACAACCCCTCCCATAGAACCAGGACATTTTTCCTTGCCCTTATCTTAAAAGAAATAAATTCTGGAAAGATATTTGCATAAATCACAATAAACCATGATTATTTTTTTTTAATTCCCAGTTAAATATTGGCAACCATAAATTGAAAGCCTCTTCACCTTTCTGCAACATCTTTATTATTGAAAGAACTTTTATATTCTTTTGGAGTCCTTGTGCTGCCAATCAGGAAACATGAATCTTTCTTTAAAAGCTTATTCCTATTTTGCTAAGTGACACCAGCCTACTACATTTTATTCTACTTCCAGGAAAGTTATCCCATTGCAGCAACAGCCATAACCAGTTCTTGCAAATAAAATGTTTTCATTCTGTTTTATAGAAGCAAAACCCACAGAAGAGTTCATTTTAACAGAGAACATGTTAAATTTATAAATCCTCCGAGGTTTAATATAAAATGAAAGCAAGTCTCAGGAAGCAATACAATTAGTTTCTTCTCTCCGTAAAACATTTTGGTATCAGAGTCTAGCACTGAGTTGATTTATGTAAATGTGTTACTTAACCTCAACTTAAGATATAAATCCAGAGCAAACAGAACAATGGCAATCCTGACACTCTACTTTGCCAAATCAGAAGATTTAGTCAGCCTAGACTAAAAATGAATTAGGATTATACTGAGAGTGTCAGTCCTAAGTCAAGAAAACATCCAGAGCCAGAGCAGGCCGGGCAGATCACTCATTAACTAGCCAACAATCCTACAGAGCTTTTGCATGTCTGGGAAAACATGTGCTCAGTTTTAAACTCCACAGCAAATCAAGGCACTCTTTTTAAATGGGTGAATTTTCTGTTTTTTTCCACATCATCAATTCTGAAAAGAAACTCCGCTTCTCTGTTTATCTGCATAACTCTGCACATGTTGAACTGGAACAGGCCTTGCATCCTTGAAGGTTACAGGGACCAGTGCCTGAAGTGGACTGATCCACCCAGGGCTACGAGGAGTTAATGCCTCCCTTATGAAAATAACTTCAAGTTGCTTTTTAACAACTGGTTCCCACAATTATTAAATTCCTTTACCATGATAGGTAACAGTTATGTATCCCAAAGAAGTACGACTGTGGACTATCCAGCCACAGATTTTTGTCTGTGTCTTCTGAGACACGTGCAGACACAAGTTATTGCTGTGCCGGTCAGGCATGCTGTACACAAGTCTGTCTACCCAAGTCTGAAAGTCAATATGTTATTTTGTACAAAATATCCTCAGCAAGTATCAGTTTTATTGACAGTCTGACTTTGAAAATTCTAGAGGCATGCCAAAGAGGGCTACAGAAAATCCAGCAGTTCCCAGATCATACACAGTACAGAGATTCTCGTATCCACTTAATCTCAGCACGCATCTCCACCCCTACTTCCTTCCCAATGGTATGTGGTCTTGAAAACACAAATGTTCACGTTTCCTGAAGCTGAGCTGCAAAGGAAAAGTCCCCTCCCAAGAGGCAGAGCTGCATGCTTTTGGTGGCCCTGAAATTGTTCACTATAGTACAACATAATGTGACACTCACCACAATGAGCCACGGGGAAACAGCCTTTTTTTCACCTCTGATGTCACATAATAGATAAGATCATGATTTGAGATCATATCAGGGAGCCATGTTATCTACAAACAAAGTATTTAAGGAAGAGTTTGTGAAGAGGACCACGATATCGCAAGGCTAACTTAAAGTGTCTAAATGGTTTGTGTCCCTCTAAACCTCATCTTGATGAATACTCTCTTGGTGGAAGTGGAAAATGACCGATGCAAATTATTTTTTTAGAAATTAGACATTTTCACTGGTAGTTCTTCATCCTAAGTAATCCTTTATCCTCTCATTCTCTCTCTCTTCTCTCTGGCATTCTTCTTCCCTACACACACACACGCACACACACACACACACAGGAAGACATCCATTAATATTAAGAACGGTCTTCTGTAATGTTTTGCAGAATTTCTCAGGGGCCTAAGAGGGCTGCAGCCATGCCAAAATTACAAGCTTTCCTCTAGTCAGAAGGGATGTCTTTTCAAAGCCCAGCCCTCATTTTTCAGTCTGATGTAAGTAAATTTACCTCTGTGTGCTGAGCTGAGCAGCTTTTCTTTGTCGTTTTTGTTTTTCTAATAGCTGCTGCTCTGGCAGAGCTATTCATTTCAAAGGGAAGTTACAGGCATTCTTCACTCTTCTCCTTTTAGATTATTTGCAGTTACTGACTCTTCTGAAATCTTAGATTTGACCAGAAACCTAAAGCATAGCACCATTTTAAAACAGCAAATCACCAGCCTTCCTGGGATCGTGTTTCTCTAGAACAAGTATTTAACATGAGGCACAAGAATTAAGTCTAAAGAGGCTGAAATTCACAACATAAAGAGGAAGGCATTATCTTTTAAAAAAATAGGGCCTACTCTATTCCAATTGCATGTTGAAGGATAATTTTTGGAGACTGTTTAAGCAACAGACAAGAGACAGAGTTATGTTTGCTTTTTAGCTAAAGTAACTGATTTCTTGAGAAAGTCAAATCAACTGTACCAAGGTTGTTAACTTTAGGAAACATTGTTTAAACAACAACTAAGAGATAATGGAGTTTTGTTTTTTAGTTTATTTATTTCATGAGAAAGTCAAACCAACTGTGCCAGACCAGTAATCTGATAAGATCTATGATAAAACCCAGTGGATGAACCATTACTGAAAGTTCTCGGTTTGTCCACGCCTCAATCTAGCCAACGAGCCTCAGTTCGCAATGATGGGCCTTGTTGTTATTCCTCTTGATGAAAGTTTTACGTGCACTGGGCCAAGATCGCCTCTCTGTGTGCAGCAAGCTCTGCAAATTCTCCATCTGTTGTCACACATTTAAATGAGTAATCCAGAGTTCATTACCTTTCTGGTTATCTCACGTCAACTTCTTTTTCAACCAACATTCACCTCCTCTAATCACTGAACACGCTTGAATTCATAATGGTTTTGGGGTTTTGGCAACTGTCAATCTCAAAGTCACAGCAAGAGAAATAATACAGGGATCGCAGTGCAGTTGGAATAAACAATGAGGGAAACGTACATGGGGCCATGGTGAGGAAACCCTGCCAGGCCAAGGAGGCTCATGACTACCTCCTGAGTCATCCCATTCACCAGCGCTACCTTGAAGAATAACAAATGTGTATATAAGCGAAAACCCCATTAAACACTGGGGCTTAAATCCTTAGCATCTTAATTTCCTCCTTCTGCCTATTTACTTGAAGGGACATGAGTGTGATATTACATGGCATACTAAGGAACTGATGCAAAACTAAGCCTGCAGTAGGAGGGGAAAGACACTGCACTCCTGGGGCAATTTTCAAATGGCACTACAAACAGATAAATAAAGCAAGGAGGACTAGCTCCTTCTTCACCTCTTCCCCCCCCTTTTTTTTGTTTTTTACATTTGTGTGTATTCAGTAACTTTAATCTTTCTAATCCTATTATGCCCAATGAAACCAAAAGACTAAAAGTTATTGAAGTTCAAAATGTTCAAATCCCCACCAGTATAGCACAAACTTCCTTGAAACTAGGAAGAAGAAAAAAAAGAACTTCTCACTCATAAGAAAAATGAAGAATCTCTCAAATGTACAAGATAGCTCAACCAATTACCAATTTGCACCTGTAATGTGAGAAGATGCTCACAAAGAATTACATGGCTAGCCATTGCAGATCCATTTTTCTTAATTCAGCAAAAAAAGTTTGGGGCCAGCCCGGTGGCGTAGCGGTTAAGTTCGCACATCCGCTTTTGGGTGGCCCAGGGTTCACTGGTTCAGATCCCAGGTGTGGACATGGCATCACTTGGCAAAACCATGCTGTGGCAGGCGTCCCACATATAAAGTAGAGGAAGATGGGCATGGATGTTAGCTCAGGGCCAGTCTTCCTCAGCAAAAAGAGGAGGATTGGCAGTAGTTAGCTCAGGGCTAATCTTCCTCCAAAAAAAAAAAAAGTTCTAGGTTTACCATACTCATTTTTGAGTATGAGGTGAAGAGACAAGCATGGATTTTCTTTGGATTTGAGGCATTTAAAATGCAATGGAAAAAATAGTTGGAGAAGCATCCTATACATACTTAAGCCCCGGTTCTCAACTACTTGTTGGGTGAATTACTTAATGGTTCTCTTGTGTAAAAGGGGAACAATATTTATCTCATCCAATAGAGATAAATATTAAATAAGATGCTGTAAACAAAAGACAAAAGCACTAAGTAATTTACAAACATGAAATATAATTTAAACCCCCTAATAAGGAGATGTATTAACATAATCTACATGCAATTCCCTTTAGAGCAGTATGGCTTATAATTCAAGGAGTGGAGGGGAGATGAATGACGGAAAGGGGTGGATTTGTAATATTTACCTTTCCCAGAGAAGGCTGAAAGGTACAGTGTTCAGGGCATCATCTGTGGAGTCAGACAGGCTTTGAATTAATCGTGCCTTTGCCACTTCCTAGCTGTGTGACGTTGGGCAGCTTATTTAAATTCTTTGAGCTCTGATTTCCTCATCTTTAAATGAGAAATAATAACACCTCTCTTGTAAAGAAAGTTAGAATGTTGAAATAAAATACTATACACCTGATTTTTAAAAATAATATTCATGCAAGGGAAAGTGGACCACACCAAAGATTTTTATAGGCTCTTCTTCCGCCCCATCTGTCTTGTTAATATAACTTCATGTAGTTACTTTCTGAAAAACTTCAAGTTTCTAGATTGAATTCAGATTATGTGCTTTTTTTCCTAAAAGCGCATCATTTCTTATTAAGCAGAAACCTGGCAAAGGAAAACATACTTTTATAAAAAGCTTAGGAAAGAATAATTTATCAATTTAGGAAATTTCTCTATGGTGCTATGGAGAATTTTTTCCTGTAATGAGTTACTATTTGTGACCCCACCTGTAAAAAGTAAAAACCCTCAAAACACATTTTAAAAACAAACAGGATATTTTAACGTGCCTAAAGGACAGACTGTTTTATATGATGTATTTTGGGGAGTTTTTCTAAGTAAAAAGTTTGTGCTTATCTTGAAAATAAAAGAGAAAGTAACTGCCCAATAGACAGCTGTATTTTTTGCTTTCTACAATTCAGAATTTTGAAAGAAAGTCCTCAAATGCCCAAAACAAGTGCAATACACATAGTTTGCTGGCAGAATTTATTTTAAGCATCTCCAGGCAATATGAATCTACACACGTGTGTGCACGCGTGCACACACACACACACTAAAATTTTTGAATCAGTAAGTCATTTGGAAGAATCTCTAGAAGTGTGCCGAGGCATGTTTTTGGTGTTTTGCCAAATTATGTGCTTCTGTTTGTGGCTTTCAAATATGGATTAGACAGACGCATAAGCATGTACTGTTTGGCAAGTAGCGACAATGGTCTAGTCTGAATTTAGTAATTTAAGCTTTTCATTAGTCCTCTTAGGTGAAAGAAAGAATTAACAACAACTTGTTTGAGCTCTATCTTTATATCCCTTTGTCATCCATTCTTGTTCACTTGCCACAGATTAGAAGCCAAAGGAATTTCTGATGTCCTCTGCAGATAGACCCAAAGCAAGGCCTTAAAACGAGGGGTTCAAAGGTCAGGTACATTTAAATTGGAACCTGAACTTTCGTTCAGTGTTATGCTAAGGCTATAACTCTGCTTTCCAAGTTCCCCATCGTACTTGAACATCTAGTGTGCCCTGTTTTTTCTGACAAGGAAACAAAGAGAGAGATTACCTAACAAGGTAAAAGGTCACTGGAGAATTTGTGCTTCTCATGTCTTGAAATTATCATCCACACAAGTAGACTTCTACATGACAAAGTGCCCACAAAGACGTGTCGGCCTCCTATGACTGTTTCTGGGAGCAGCTATGTCCTTGCTGCCCTGCTTCATACCAGAGTCACTCTACACTTCAGAGGCCAGCTTCTTAAGACCATGAACTTCAGTGCTAAATTCAGAAACAATTCCAAAGCAAAGTTAACCCTGAACTCTGTTCACAACCATCCTGATGACCAGTATGTCTTTCTAATCAGGGACCAATACAGTAATCATAACCACCAGCCCTTCTACCGATCACCTTAGAGAACACCAAGGGAAGTTCAATTGTCTTAGAGTATTTGACATTTTCTTCTGTTTGGAAGGAACAACAATCCTGATGTCCAATAGAAAAGTTCACAGGAACCAAGAGGTAAAAAAGGATTAAATGCTGACAGTGGGCCATTGTTAATTGAGTCCCCTGTGTGGAGCTACAGAAAGATTAGTTTATCCAGCTGCTGCTATTTGTCATAACATTGCTAACAAGATACATATGTTCAATCAAAATCTTCCTTTGGACCTCCAAAACTGAACAGTCCAATGGTCGGAAACATACAGAAGTCGAAATCAACAAGCAACACTATAGAGAAGGAAGACCAGTGTATCTGGTGGTTTCAATGGCCGAGGAAAGAAAAGATGTGAGCCTCCGAGTTAGTACAGCCTAGAACATTTAGATTTAGGCATTAGTGAGCAAAACATGAAAAAGAAAGGTGGGCTGGCGACTGGGGCAGGACCCTGTAAGGAGCATTTCTAAGGTGTGACATTTGAATTGTGTATCGGGGAATTTAGACCTTTAACCCCAGCGTGATTCATAAGTGGTGACTTTCTCTGGAGAAAGTAAAAAACTAGGACTGAGAGAAAATATTTCCAGTTAGGGCATGAAGCTAACTATGTCATTTGTCCCTTGCATTTTCCAGCAATAGAAGTCTGCTCTGCTTGTAAACTATAGGCACACTGAGAAAAAAAAAAAAGTGTCATCTGACTTTAGGAGATTTTCAGTAAAACATCTAAGATAAGCTAAAAATCCAAAATAGGCTCCATACAAAAACATTATCAGTACCACGTATTACGCAAGGTGTTAAGAAAAAGTCATACTTTATATTCTCAGGATTTTTCATTTGAGAGAGAGGTGGGAGTAAGCACACTTACAGGTCACAGCCCTTTCAAACACATTACCAAAATGTATCCTCTGGAGTTAGTGTTAATATCAGCACCATTTTACAGATGGTGAAACTGAAGCTTACATGTCAGTAACTGCTAACGGAACCAAAAATGGAAGCAAGTCATAGCCCCTACTTCTTCCATGATAAGAGGAGAATATTACATCTACTGATCACCATGATGAAAAAAGTATATCCTGCCTGAAAACTGTGAATCCTATTTTCAATGTTAATAAATATATTCTCAAAGTTCTATCACCTTCCCATTACCTTGTACACAAACATTTTACCTAAGACTCGATTGCTAAGATTGAGAGCTTGTTGAAAATCCAAATAAAGGAAAGTTGAGGCTAGCAGTGATCAGACTGTCTCTACAGAAAGCAGATCAAGGGGCTTCAAGGACACTTCAAGGAAAGAGTTTCGAGGCAGCAGGGACTGAAATAACTTGCTTCCGCTAAGAAAATATAAATATAAATCTAGTTGCTCATCTGCAACTCAATGCACCTAAGAAATTTTCCTGGATGAATATTTATGGGCTACAACATGTACTGCTTCTAGTCTGAACTTGCTCCTTCTACACGCTCCTTTCATACTCTTCCTCTCCAGCTCATTATCCTATTATGAGCAGGCTGAAGACGCCATCTTGAACCTCAATGGAAGGTACAATTACCATAAAGCTCCCACTGTAAACAATGGTCTTAAAAAAATAATGCAAACTCAAGAGGTGAGAACGGTGTTTAGATTCCTTTTGCATATTCCTCATCCAAAACAATCCTCCTCCCCTCACATCTTTTGTGCATTTGACTAAAGCACCAAAATACACTTTGAACATAAGTAGCAGGACTGCTTTGCTAGCAGCTGAAGTGCCCGTTCCAACCCTATTAACTTGATCCAAGATGGTACTTCAAAATGACATAGGTTGGAAATGACAGGTAGAATCCAGTATTTTATTTCCCAGGAAGAGGAATTAATCTGAGTCCTGTATACCTAGTTTAGCACAAAGTCTGCTAAAGAGGTTATTCCTATCCTGGATTAGCTTCACTAAGCCAGCTTAAGAGCTGATCTAAAATACTAGTTTAACAAAATTGCCCATGTCCAAATCCTGATTCCACCACTTACTAGTCATGTGGCCTTGGACAGATGATTTAAACTTTCTGTTCCTCGGTTTCCTCGCGTGTGAAAAGGAGCTAATAAGAGAGCTTGCCTCATAGGGTTGATATAAGGAATAGCTGAATATGTGTGTGCATGCACACATGCATAAATACACATACACATACATTCAAGTGTTTAAAAGAATGCCGATATTGACCCCCGCCCTTCCAGTCTTTACTCAGATGTTGCCTCCTCAGTAAGACCTACCCTAACCAATTTTAATGCTTCAATCTTCCCTACTTTTGCACCCCCATTTTATTTATTTTAAAACTAGATGTGACATAGCATTTCCCACAAGATCAATGCTCCTGTTTTCAGTATTCAATTTGGAACATGCCTTAAAGGAATGAGGCAATTCATTGGCTAGTCTCTTCCTGCAGCAACCAGCTTACAAAGAATTCCATTCCTTCACCAGACAGCATTAAGAAACGTGGGACCCAGAAGACAGCTCAGGGTGGGCGCATCGCAGGCATCTGTGGTTCCTTGGACGACACATCTCTTTTGTGAACAACGGAACACTCTCCTCAATGAACAGCAAAATGGAAAAAATATCTCCTTCGGCACAGGAGAAGGCCCAAAATGGTTACAGACCCAACTGATAACGTTTCCTTGGAGAAGGAGCAGAAACTGGCCAGGACAAATTTTAGCTTTATTTATTTTAGCTTTTACAATGAGAAACTACTTAAGTGTCACTTGTGTAACTAAAGAATAATATTTAAAAGGCTAGATCTCAAGGACACAGTGTTATCCAAAGTCCTACTGTGAAATTTGTGACATAGAAAGAAGTCTGATATTTCCCAGTAAACAGTCTAACAAAAGTGAGTTACAGCATATATAAGGAAAATATAAAGATTAGTCAAATATAGTATCAAGTCCCTGTAATTCTTAATGGTATTCATGTAAACTGTTTAAGATTTGTTTGCAAACATTCATTTATTCATTCTAACTGTTCACTACGCATCTGACCTGTTTTTTTCTATCCAATATCAAAATATAAGTACACAAAAACCCAAAATTGTACATTGTTAGGCCAAATATCTTAAATAGCTACAGATGACTAAAGGAAAAGCAAACATTTTATTGTTCCACAAGCATACTGACACGCAGTTAAAGTGAAACAGACAAAAAATTTTAAGGGTGCATGAGAGTTATTTATGGTTGAACAGAATTTTCTGCTATCCTAATTCCAATGTTCATTTCATATCATATAAGATCCACCTGAAGTGAACACACGTAGATGAAAGAATGATTTTCTACATAACTCATCTCTAGCTCCCTGACTCAATACCAAACATTCTTCAAATTTTTCTATGTTACCTTTCTATTACCTCTTCTAAACGATGGGTTCAAATCAATCTATTTCAAAAGTAAAGATTCTCTTTTCCATTTTATATAATTGAGATCATTAAAAACATAAGAAAGCTTTCTTATAATTTTTCTAGAGACTTATTAAAATACAATGTTTCATAAGTAAAACAAATTATGGTGATTCGTAAACTGCATTGCTTCTTTTTGCCACAATACATGAGGTGAGCCAAACTGGGAAATTACATATATTTTTCTAGAAAAATCATTTGTACCCTCTCAAATAACCAGGAGAACAGCAACAAACACCAAACAAAAAAACAAAACAAAAATCTGTACTGTGGTTGCTAACTTGAACCATGCCAATGAACATTCAAAAGATTAATCAAAGGCTTGACAGTTGTTAACAGTTCAACATGGTTCCCATAATTATCCAATTAAACATATAATGCAAATAGTAGAAGTCTTATGGGTTCCATAGAGCATGAATATCAGGCTGCTTCAGAAAACTATTAACTGTAATGTACTGTCTGCTGAGTCAGAAGAAAGCGAAAGGAGAGCTAGTACATTTATAGAGGAAGGCAGGCAGAAGAAAAATAGAGTGGAGAGACACGTAACTCAACCACTCTTTATGTGGTCACATAAACACAACAGACAGTGGTAAAATCCAGAAAACAAAATTTAAGTAACAATTATTGTAAAACCAAAAGAATGCAAAGCAATGACTTTACCCTATAATTCCTACTGGCTGCACGATACCCACAGCATACTTCAACCACACTTTTCTAGCTCGCTGCTAAGTTAGAAACATGGATGTAATTATAGTTGTTGGCTTTTGACTCTGTCTATAAACCATGCAGAGATAAACCGCTATTAGTGAACATAGCAACTCCATATAATTGTGTTTTGACATTATAGGTAAAAACAGTGAGAAGGCAAACTAACCACAGCAATTATAAACAGCACGCTCAAGGGCACATTAGGTCACTGATGACCTTGACTGCATTGTAGTAATCCCTAAGCTGCGTTTTTACACGTTCAAACGCACATCCGCGCACGTGGGCAGACACTTCACACCTGTCTTTTCTAGGGAAATGAATTTAGTGAACATAAAAAATACGAAATTACATATTCATAAATACCCAAAGGAATGTAAAATATGTACGGTATGGGTCAAATATCTGTACTTTTAAAAAAATCTTACGGTATTTTAAAAAGACAACATTTCGTGTTGTGTTTTTTCTAAAAATATTCTATTTTGCAGCTGTATCTACTCAGGGGAAAAGAATTGAAGAAACCTGATTCAGTATCAAAACTTCTGCTACTATATAAGTCGTGTTTAGGGTGCAGTATTTGGAGGGTAATTTTTAAATGCTTGAATCATCTACTTACACTGATAACATTTCCGCAATAATTATTCAACTATTTACCTCATTTTATTGGGTACAGACAGAACTATTACATCAATTTCTTTTTATAATAGTCTTCCGCTCTCCCATCAAAGTGGTACCAAAGGGTATCCAGAGGGCAATAAATATTCAAAACTTATTATTTAAGCATGATACTCTGGAATAAAATGCAGTAGTGTGTTCAACTTTTTCTCTAAAGTACAAAATGGTTTGCACAATCAGCAACAATATAAATGTGAAAATCACAATAATGTTCTATTATATGTGGTGGTCTACTTTGCAGAAGTCCAACTTATAAGAGAGGTGATTTTTTTAGGAGATTATCATAAAAATGGTAATGTAAAAACATGATCTTTAGACTATGTTAATGTCACTAAAATAATCTCATCTATTTACATATTTCTTAAAAGTGTACATAGATTTTCTTTTATGCACTTTTCTCGTTTGGTCTTCTTAATAAGCTGATCAGGAATGCAAGCGTATTTGCTCTTTTTACAGATCTGGAAACAGCTTCCTCAAGCTGGCTCACCTGCCCAGAATCACAGGACTAATGAGGAGCCAGGCAGCCAGGTGAGCTCCTTGTGCAGGGCTCCAGAACCTGAACACCTGGGTTCGAATCCCTGCTCCTCCTCTTACTCTGCTGTACAAACTTGGGTCCTGACGAAATCTCTCTCTGCCTATTTTTATTTCTAACAAAAAGATGGCAATGACGACGATCGTGATGGCTTCTGCATCAAGGAGTTGGGAGGATTAAATGAAATACGCTATGGAAAGCACACAAGAGTGCCTGGCATATAGTGAGTGCTTAATAAATATTAGATGTTGTGACTGTTGTTATTATTACTTCCATCTTAATGCTGGCTGAGACATTTTGACATGGTTAAAAGATTAAATAACCACAGAAATATCAAATCCAGAGATTAAAGTCTGGCACACACTCTAAAAGAAAACTAACTGACACGCCAGACATCATTGTCATTCTTGACTAGGGGGTCTTGGGGAATGAGTTCCATTGGCTGTTCTTAAAGGTTTTCTAACAAAATGCTCATTTATTTATGTCATCTCACTGGACTCACTGGACACAAGTTTAATGAACTTAGGTTAAACTGAGAAAAAAACTATACAAATTAAATCTGTGGTAAAATGGCAACAGCGCACTAGTGTCTGTACCCACTTTATCTTGGGGATCAAAGTCCCCCTGTCTTAACTGCCACATTCCAGCCTGGACAGAATAGTTTCTGTGTAACTAACTGGCAACTCGAGCATCTTGACTGGATGTTCACAGTTAAGGGCTTTAACATAATGTCTTCGAGGACAATGGACTCCTCATTCAGGGCAGGAGCAACCCTGATATTGTTCAGGGCTGCACAAACTCAAGCTCACTCAGCCAGAGCCTTCACCGTTCTTTTTATAAAGCATCTAATGAAAGGAAACGGAAGGAAGGGGCAAATATATAAAATCAATATGTTTAAATGTTTTGTGCCAACATCAAGGAACACCAGAGAAAGTTCCATCGCTTGTTGCTCACTGAGGGACAAAGCAGCAGTGTCTGTGGGACAAACCAATGCACAGCGAGGCAGGTAGAAAGAAGAAATGTTTGCAGCAGACAGGAAAAAAACAAACATATAATTATTTCCTCCTCTAGGTAGGACCACACTGAGATTTCATGACAGCTCTATAACTCTACTTCACAGGAATACGTTATTATAAAATGCAACTGAAATCCCTTGAAAATGAAGAAAAGACCCTTTTTAAAAAGAAAAGAAAAGAAATTGTTTCACTTGGAAAAGACTGAAGAACAGGCTCTTACATGGAGAGGGAACAGCAGTGAGACTGGGAATACGAGATGGGAAGGAGGCAGTCATAGGTTCAAATCTTAGCTATGTCAGTTGCTAGCTGCCTGACTAGGAATTTATTCAACATATTTAACCTCAATTTCCTCACCTATTAAATGATGACAATAATGCCTACTTCTTTTGGTAACTATAATGATTACATTAAATAATTCAGGTGGCATATGGGACATTCTCAACATGCTGTATTTTTATTACTGCTACTATTTACTACCAACTATTACTACCCTGATAATAATAATAATAATAAGTAGTAATAATAAGAGGGATCCCTGTTTTTCTGAAGAGAAAGGGGAGTCATTTCTGGATCCTTCCATCACATTATCTTTGTAAGCTTCACTGTCTTATCTACAAAGGAAATCAACCCATTGAACCAAAAAGTGAATGAAAGATACAGGAATAGGGGTGGGGGTGTTTCTATCCTACAAACCATAGGATGATTTACAAATCTCCTAAATTTTGATCTAAATAATCCACAAAGCAACTACCCAAAATTCAAAAACAGTTTTGACTCTGTTTAGAAAAATTCAACAAAAATTATTATGGAAATCAAAATATACGTCCTCTGTTGATATAGCTATTTTCTTAGAAAACTCTCATCACAGGAAGAACCCAGAGTACACTTACTCAGGTGTAAGCCAATGTCAATAAACCCAAGAAAAATACACCAACTTTTCTAACAAGAAGAATAGAAGAGGAAAAAATATTCTAAGACTTGTAAGGAAAACCATGAATTTAGCATGGTGTGAGTGAAATAGGGAGGTCTTTATCAGAAACCAATCATAAAGACCATCACGCCTGAAGATTTGGATTACTATGTATAGCTCTTGATTTGCTTAATCCTCTGTTTTAGGCTGTTTTATTTTCCCTATGTATGCTTTGTGGTCTACACAATAAACATCCAATTTCAGGGTCTCACACAAAAGCACAACAGAAAAGGAGGAAACAACAAATGAGAAAGACCGCTTAGTTTTAGGAGAAAAGATTAGTTTGGAAATCACTATAACTTTACTTTCTATATCAGAATTAATAGAGCAAAATTCAAAGAAACAACTTACAAATCAAAGATAACTTTTTAAAACGTGTGAATAATTAAAATGAGTTCATCTTTTTAAGACGCAGAGATTATCCCTCACTATCCAAAATTTTCTTCTGCTCTGTCTACGTAATGTGGATAGAGTAACTTCGCCATCTAGAATGAAGGTTAAGACAGCTCCAGAGACAAACTACATGGGTTTAAATTCGGGCTCTGTCACTCAACTAGCTGGACCGCAGAGTTCTCATTCATGAAAGGACAACTCTTCAAACAATACCTAATACATAGGAAGCGCTCACTGAATGTTAGCAGGACAATTATATACCAAAAAGCATTGTGGGAAATCACCACAGCCTAGAAAATCCTACCCACCTTTACTCAAATTATCTATTGAGCATCAGGTCACCAGGCAAGGCCTTTTCCAAGTCATTAACTCATTTAGCCCTACAAAAAGCTCTTAAGGTTGGTATTATCTCCATTTTACACAGAAGAAATAGAGCCTCAGGGACATTTAAAACACTTGCTGAAAGTCATACAGCTAAAAACAGAGTCTCAGACTCAGTCCTCCTGATTTCAACTTTACAGCACTGCTTTTATGGCTCCTTCCAGCAAGCTGTAACTCCCTGTGCTCCTGGTCACTTCCTCCAGGGATAGGCTCGCATCAGACTGACATGTTAACTGCAAAACCTGCAACACATGTGCGGATGTCTGAGGCGTTGGAGAAGTTATTGGGTGTACCCCCAAGGCCACATCCTATTCTTCTGTTCCGTGATTTGCAGTCATCATCACCAAGCCCAACATGTACTCACTACTCCTGCAAGCTTCGCCACAGTTCTTGACTTTCTCACTTCTGAATGGTATGGTGCTAATGCCGCTCAGAGCCCAGGGTGACAGCTCCAGTTAGGAGCAAGGCCAGAGTTCAGAAAGGCATCCTCACCCCGTTCCAATTGCCTGCAAGAAAAGCTACACGCTACAAGATGTCACAGAGCATGCTTGTTATTATCATATATACCCTTCAAAAATATTTTCTGTCATACAGATGAAAAAATTATACTTGTTTATCAGAATAATCCATCCTCCCGGTCTCACTTTTTTCTCAGAAATTGTCACAAGTTTCCATAAGTCATTTCCTTCAGGTGATGTTTATATAATCACTACCATTGCTCTTTTCACAAAGCACTTATTATGCACCTAACGGCAATGCTTTCTTAGTTATGAAAAAAGAGCAAAAAACATCAGATAATTCTTTAAGTTGTCTTTCCCTAATGGAAAGTTAGTAAAACGTCTGTCTTCCCTGTATTGTAATCCCAGAACCTGGCACAGTGCCTGATAGATAGTAGGAACTCAGTGAATATTGTTGAATGACTAAGCAACTTGTTTGCAGATGGACGAATGGCTTTAAAATGCCATCATAAAATGGCAAATGGAGACAGACTTCTTTCTAAATTTCAGTGATCATAATTTTGCTATATCCGCACATTCGACTATACAATCAACACTGTATGTCCCTTAGGAGGAATAAAGGAAAGAGAATTATAAATAAAGACAAAATCTGATCACTGCCCTCTAAGAACTTCCATTCACTCGTTACTTGGCCGAGGGGGTGGGAGAAGCACAGAGGAACTGAGAATGCCACACACTGGGTTCAATCCTATCTTCAGGAGTTAAGCCTGGGAACCTTTAATGTTTGAAAGCGACTTTAAATGGGCTATAACACAGCACTAGCCAAAGGAGTACCACAGTTTTCATTTTATATTTTTTCTCTAGTTATCCATAAGGAAACACTCTACTTTTGAATAGGTATCATTTACAGAGAGAAAAATATATTAGACTTCAATATATAAAGCTATTTTATTGTTGGGTGTGTCACTGTATCAGTTTATCACTTTTAGTGACAAAAGTATAAATTTGCATCAGATCAGATATTTCAGCATCACAATAAAAGCCCTCATCACGCTGAAACAAGTCTTTTTTCTACTGAGTTGGGGAGCCACACCTGAATTTTAAAATGATAATAATAATAATAGTGATGTAAACTGGACACAAATTGAATTCAGCCAACTTCAGAATATTTTTTAAATAAAATATTTGTTGTAGAATATTCTACTTTTCAGATGTTTTACTGCCTATAGATTTATTTTCTCGATTCTAAAAGATCTAAAGCAAATTATTACATACATGACAAATATATATTCACATGCTCCACTGAAGATTATAATTATAAACAATAAAAATATTAGAATTAATAAAAAGATACTATCTAAAATATTTTTAAACAATGGATATAGGATTACACTGAAATCTAAGAGCTAAGCTATATACAAGAATAATTTAGATACGAGAATTCAATATTACTACCCACACTAAAAAACAAAGAAAGAGAGTAACCAGTCAAAGCCATTTAGTATTGAGTATTTTAGCATCTGGGTTAAAGTTTCTTACTAGGTTTTTCTTTCATTACCAAATTTTTTAAACAAAACACCAAATTTGCCACAAAAAAATAACAAAATATATAATTCCCAGGACAGTATATATCATTGTCAAATAGAGTTCATTTCTGTAAGAGGTGGATTCTTGGTTATCTGTTTCATTTTGTTTTGTTTTTGTTATGTAACCCCTGAGAAAACTCTGCTTCAGACTCACCTCCTCTCTGTGACCTTTCCATTATAGTCCCACAGGGTCTGCTCCCAGAGAACTCAGCAGATCCAACTATATATAGTAGTCGGTGAGACTATTAGTTACTTGTATACTTGCCCACTATCTTTGGCATTTTTCTTTCCCATAAACGCTGCAAGTGACCATTATCCTCCCTTTTCTACCTGTAAATTATTTGGGAGAGGCCATCTATATTTTCACTATTTTTTTCCTAATTCCTTAAAATACTGCAAGTGCTCAGTTCAGAGCTCCTACTCAAAAAATGCATTTCTCAACCATTTTCTACCTTTATCCCAAGTGTTATGTATTTTTCTTGAAAGATATATTTTAGTAAATTCATATATGTCTACTTCCTTGATTATATGATGTATGTGGAATCATATTAATCAAAATAAAAAGAACTAATATACCACATATATGTATACACACACACAAACACGCACTTAGGAAAAACCTAACGACTGAAAAAAATGAATAATAAGATAAAGATTATTACCCAATGACTACTGAGGAAAAGGTGCCAACACCAAAATTGTTTAGGCACTTAAAATGTATTGTCGGGGCCCGGCTGGTGGCGTAGTGGTTGGGTTTGCGTGCTCTGCTTTGGTGGCCCAGGGTTCGTGGATTTGGATCCTGGGAGCAGACCTACATGCCACTCATCAAGCCATGCTGTGCCAGTGTCCCACATACAACATAGAGGAAGGCTGGCACGGATGTTACCTCAGGGACAATCTTCTTCAAGCAAAAAGAGGAAGATTGGCAACAGATCTTAGCTCAGGACCAACCTTCCTCACCAACAAAATAATAATAATAATAATAAGGTATCTAAAAATATATATATATACATATATAGTCAATGGAATGATTTTTTAAAATTATGTAACATTTTTAATGAATAAAACAAAATAGTCAAAACTATTAAAATTATTCTTCAGAGAATAATCTTACACAAAATACTGAGATAGTTCTTCCAAACTTTTTGTAGAACTGTAACTCACTGCTATTGGAGACATAAAGGAAGAAAAACATATATCACCATTCAAGCCCATGAAAAGGTTTGGGATTTTTAGTCTTGGTTTCCTGCATAAATACCACTGTCTCAAGTATTGCCTGCTAGGCAACAGTTATGGGTATGTTCCCTTTTGTTTCTGATTATGTTTATGTCTGGGATTTCCTTATAACCCAAATGAAAAGCCTTATGAAAAATGGATAGCAGTAAAATATTCTAGATTCTAAGAAGACATTTGAACAGGAATCCAGCATGTTTTATGCTTCCAGGAAAGGCTACTTCCTTAAGTCCCCTGCAAATACTGAAATAAGCATTATGATTTGCTATGGTTCTATACTGTTCACTTCTTTGAGGATCAATTTTGAGACATTACATAGCCACTATAATATTTTAATTTTTGCTATATTAATATGTTTTCTTCCCACTTTTGGCATAGCATTGTCCCTAACTGAATGTTCTAACCCACAAAAAGGGAAATCAAGTCTTCCAGAATCCTCAGCACAGGTGGTGAGTATTCACTCATTGAACAAATAAGTACTCAGGACCTAATATGTGCAGGCACATACTAGTTGCTGATTATACGTCACAGCAATAATTGCAAACATCTTATTGCGTACCTACAGTGTGGTAGGCATGGCGGTAAGCAGCTCACAAGCATTTTCTCATTTTACCCTCACAACTGCCAAATAAAGTAGGTACCCGCTCCACAGCTCAGAAAACCTCAAATCTTAGAAGATATAATTTGCCAAATCACAGTGAACAGCAGTAAAACAAACATTTAAACCAGCAGCTTAATTCCAGAATATGCTCTCTTACTAACATGAAAACTATACTTCATACGGTTTTATTCTACTCGTTCTTGAAATTTAAAGTACATATGAGGTGGGGGTGACATTTCTTATACAGTGGCCAATCACCAGCAGAGATACAAAAGAAAATAAAGTAAGTCTCAATAAAAAGCAGATTTTCCCAGTTTGAGGAGCTTTCCTTGTATTACTTCAGTAACAGTCATCTGATTTGCCCCTAACGTTCTATATTCAGTTTAAATAATTTATATTCATTCATTCAACAAAGACATATTATCTATTTCATAGTCTGCTCCCATAACATTTCCATTGATTTTGGTGTCATGCACTTGCATTATTCCATCTTTTATTCATCTATTTTTCCATCTACAATTGTGCCTTTAAAACATGCTTTTAAGCTTTCCCCATAAACTATCAAACTAGAAATTAGCTACTCAAAGTAGCTGATATTAAACATTTCCTTTTTTGTTTGAAGCTTTAGTGCATAGTTGGGTATCTTAGGTGTTAGCTTAGTTCTCCATGTGAGCTGCCACCACAGTATGACAAGTGACAGACAGATGGCGTGGTTCCTGGGCTGCAATGGTCTTAACCACTAGACCACCAGGGCTGGCTCTAAACTTTTTCTAATACTACTAATATTTCTGCTTTAATTTATTAAACTCTGCTGTATTCAGGGGTGCCTTGATATACATAAGCACATTACATGACACTCATAAAACATAATTTACAGATAAATCTTTCATGTTATAAAAGAATTCTTACCTTAGCAAAAGGATTCATTCAAAGTTTCCTTTTGAAATTGAATTCCCCTTGTGAATTTAATATGTTTTGGTTTCTAAAAATTAAACTAAGAAAAAATTCTTAGAAACATCTCTTAAATAAAAGAAAGTATATGGACATTTGTTTTAAACTTGTAAAAAAGCAATTTTTTTAAACTAAGATGAGAGGATACACACCACACAAACGAAAACGGAGATGTAGTTAACTATCAAGCTATCTGAAAATTGCAGACATCCAGGAAACAGAACTTAAACCAATTCCTGACAACCAGCTCCCACCTTTTCTTCCAATATCTAACTTTCAAAGATTTTCCTTATAACCAATCTCAAACATGACCTTTAATGTTACTGGAAATGTGGCAGTACATTCTTAATGGATCCTTCCTGTTTTCCAGCCACTACAAATCTATATTTGACCATAACTTAAATAGTATTTTCCTTCCACTGAAAAAGAGAAAGGCAGTCATTTTCATGAAGACCATGGCTGCAGGCTGACTTCACTAGAATACATCCTATGAAAAGGTATAAAGGAAAAAACTGGAGTCTGGAATCAACTGATTTCAATAAATTACAAATGATCGTACAAGACTTTTAATCACGATTTTCCTCTACGTTCCTTAAAAAAAGACTGCTGCTATGTTCACAAAATAACACTTTTCATTATTTATGCTTATTTATGCCCGTGTAGCAGTGAAACTAAAACAACAAACCGAAGTGGCTTTGGGCCTCTCCTAGACTCAGTACCCACAGCTGTAAAGTGAGAAGGGCTCCAGGGATTCCCCAGCTCTAAAATTCTAGGAGTTAAAGACCTCTTTCTTTAAAAAGCAAGCTTTTTATCTAGATTGAACCAAATGATTTGACTATTGGACTTTGAATTGAGCAACATGAAAGTGTTACTCAAGAGTCAAGTTACACATTTTCTATTTCTCTTTAATAAATAAAATCCATTAAAAGCCCAAATTTAACAAGAGTACGCTAAACTTTATTAAACATTGCTTAATATCAAGGGGATCCTCCCTCTGCCAAGGTAACCAGAAGCCAAATTCCTAAGATGCCAAAGCTAAGAAGGACAGTGGAACTCCTCTAGCCAGTTCCCTCACTTGACAGGTAAAGAAACTGAGTCACTGAGAGACCTAAAATCTCCCAGGTGCTTGCAAGCAGGAGGGCTTCCAATTTTCTTCTCTTCATCTTCAGAATGCTGCTTCAAACACGGTGGCATGGGGTGAACTCTACATCAGTAGACAAAGGACTAGAAGGTAATTCCATTACCAGATCACTAAATAATTTAGAGCCTAATTTTTCTTCTTTTTTTAATGCAAAGACCTTATGTTCAGAAACTTACAGTTCAAAGTACATTAAGTAAAATCATGTCCATATGCAGATATGTCTTCTCCCATATGCATCTTAAGAAAACAACAAACAAAAAAATAATTTATCATCAGCCCCTAGAACACAAAAACTGAAATTAAAAGAAAGAATGGAGTAAATCTAAATTGTATATTTTCATTCCTTCTAAAAGGATTAAATAACAGAATTCTAAATGGTTTGTTTGTACTTTCCATGCAATATGTAGATTAACCATGAAATTCTGTTTGGGACACTTTGACATCTGTTTTCAGTGCATTACAATGAAATCTGGGGACTTGATACATACATTTGCTGTAATAAAACTGTCACTAATCAGTGTTTTCCAAAATATTGCCCATAACTATTACTATTCAGTAGTCTCATTTGCATGATCTAATATTGTTGCTACATCATGTTTTTCCCTGACAATGTGTTAGCTGGTCCCAGGCACATGGTCTAAAATGGCTGCAAACCACTCGATAATCTCAGCATTTCCATAGTACTCTGTACATACGCACGCAATCTGTCCTAGAATTAAACTAATGCTTCATCCTTCACGAAATATTTTCCCTGTAACTGGAACCCCCAAGGTTGAATTCCCAGCCCCGGGTGTAAAAAACTCAACAACAATAAAAGAGCCCACATTGAGGAGGAAATTACGCCTCATGGGGCTTCTACAACAGAAGATGTAAACATAACCCTAACTCAGAAGTCCCTTCAACAAATCTGTAATAACGCTGTTTGAACAGTGAATGCAGGGTCCGTTGTTAACTTAAACCATGTCTGTGAAACACAGAACAAGACTGGACCAGACCTTAACGTCGAGTCTACTTCATTTTCTCTAGATTAATACAACAGCTGTATCAATGGCAGGTACCAAGAAAGACCAGCTCACAAGGTGTTAACACAACCTCCTGATATTTGATTGAACAAATGTTTCCATTTTATATTGCGTATATCTGGTGTGTCAAGCACAAAATTTGGATCTCAGGGGGAAAGTAATTCTGAGAGCCCAAACATGGTATTCAAAAAACACAAACTTAGGAAAAACAATTTGTCTACCTATGCTGATTGGAAATGAATTCCATATTTTATCAGTACTTGGAATCACATTCATATTGCTTAACAGTCCAATATAATTTCATTTTGTCCTCCTATGAACTCATCTTAAAACTGAAATATGTTTCTCTATACACATGTTTTATATTATACAAATGTTGGATACAAAAAGTAGATTAATTGTAGGCCCTAATGCTGTGTTTGTTAGTACTAAGAAGTCATTCCAAATGTTCCAAAAGGGATTAATGTAGTATAACAAGTCTATTTAATTATTCTAAGACCAGTGATCCTCATATTACTATAAGCAGCTTTTCCCTTATTTGGAGACCGTAAATAGAACAGATATTGTTACATGATAACTATAAGTCTTATCCAAAAATATTAATGCTTTACCATCCGGAAATTTAAAGAAATATGTTAGCCTCATCTCCACAAGGCTATGAAAGGCAAGCAATATTTAAGAACCACGTATGCATTTCCATTTTAAGCCAACATCAACTTTAAATCATAAGTGCAAACAAATCTTTTTCAAAAGTATTAGAAAGACAAAATACGGAATCCTTCTGCCAACAGCAATCCAGTTCACATACATAAAAAAAATTTTGGATACACTCTGTTTCATGTACTAAAATGCACGCGTCTCGATTTTGTGTGTCCCACAAACAGAATAGCAACTAAATACCAGGTATGTTCTCGAAAAGGCATGACACAGATTATTAAAAAATTACATGCCAGAATCTAAACAAGCTAATCAATGTTCTGATTCTGCTTTCTGCACACCCTAGTTACCCTTTAACTGATGAACAAACAGTGAGATAACTTTTCCTATTAACTCCTGGCCAGAACCCCTAGGTATCATTATAAAATGCTTCATACAAGAATATGATTCTTTTTGTCCTGCACTAACGTAACATATGATTTAAGGTGATTCCTTAGTAGAGATTATGGAAATGGGCTAATTTATCCATTTTCCAAAGCTGCTGTGCAAAGTGAGCGAGGGAAGCAACCCACTGGTCATGGACAACAAGCACCACGACCAGATGCCCAAGATCTGGCCACAACAGAGGCATCATGACCACACAGATCCGACCAATCAGAGCCACTAAAGTCAAACACTAAGTCCAAATCTAGTTTGGGAAGAAGTAAATGTTTTAACCACTTTGCATTTGGCTTCCAGTTGTTCTTAGTAAAAGTGAAATCACTTTCAGAAATATTAACTTTTTTCCTCTAGGGATTATTTCATTAATTTTCTTAATACCATAAAAAGGACGAATGGGAAAGACTGAGTTAAAGGAGAAGAGTTCAATGGCAATAAAGTCAAAACAATTCATGTAACTAATTAAACATTTTGAGTTTTGACCCAACTAGGGGCCATTTTTAAATAAGACACTTTCAGCCCTAGAGTCTAAAAACTAGCAGCTTGCTCTTCTTCAAGAACGATCCAGTCTAGCCACATCATCAGCACTTCTGTCCAACCAAATCTAAAACATAAGTGTAGTTCTCTCAAATGCTGGCAATTTATTTTTTTTGTAAATAAAAATCGTATGCTTTTACTGGAGTCCAATGAATTACAAGTACTTGCTAGGATACCCTTTATTCAACACAAAAGCTGAGTTATTTACTCGGAGAGCCACTAATAAAATTATTTTACTCCTTCCTCTCAAATACTCCTAGATTGATCAAGCAATCAATTCTCTGGTAAATATGATATAAAGGATTACTAAAACTGTACAGTAACTCTAATTTAAATAGATTTTAAAACTATATACAACTAGCTAACTTCATGTGCCTGCATTTAGAGGTTTTACTAACAAATATCTATGCACATTACTGTGATCAGGACCTTCATTTCTCTTTGGAACGTCTTATCACCTGAGATACATAAAAACTCATTGAGGACCTCTTGCTTCAACACCCAAAGACATCTTCTTTTCACTGTTGGGTAGTTTCTCTGAAAGTCTACATTATGCTCTATTTCTTCATACAGAGTAATAATGGATACTATTAACATCATGGCTTTTACTTACATGAATTATTTCATGTAATCCTAAAATAGCCCTGTGAAGTAGGCATTTTAATTCCCATTTTTACAAAGCACATGGAGCTTAAGTGACTTAGCCAAGGTCACAAAGCTAATAAAGGGCAGAACCAAGACTAAAATGCAAAACCTCAGATTCAGGCACTTACTTTCCACGCTCTACAAAAACTAAAAAGGCAAGAGGAAGGGAGACCTGCTCAACTCCGAAAGCGAGTCAAAATTCAAAGGATGGCAGAATACGTTAAATAGCATGTTATCGACTCCTCAATCTGTGAATGAACTATCCTTCTTAAATAACTCCTAGAAGATCTACCTCTCTCTTTTTTTCCTCTAACTTCACTTCTCTTCAACTCTCTGCAACACACATATACACCAGCACCCACCAATTACCCATGGTCCAGAAACTTAACGTCTGTAACACAATAGCTGAGGTATGTTTTAAATTCTTTCAATGGAGGAACTGAGGCAGACTTCTGGAAGTAGTTGTAGATATTTTTTCAATCGTCAGGGGCTGGTTGCTGCACTTGTTCCACAGTCCCACTGCACGTGACCCATTAGCCCACCAACCACATCCAAACCTGACTCTATGTTGGCTCTACCACTGAGGGCGCCAGTGAGTGACAGGAAGGGCAAGAGAGAGGTTTCCTAGTCTAGACTGATTTTCATAAAAGAGGAGAGAGAAACTGAGGCTGCTGACTAAAATCAGATTCAGTGCATTTCATTGATCCTTTTTCCTTGGACCCCTACGATGCTGGATTATCAACATAATTAATACTGAAAAGCATTTAATTCCTTGATCTTATGAACATTCCTGGGAAAAAAATAGTTTAAGACAACAACCAAAAAAAAAAACAAAAAAAAAAGGAAAACCCTCTCACCTGCCATTTCAGATACTTTCAAAATCAGAATAGAAAAATCTCGTGCTTTTTTCCAGGTTCTAGTGCCTGTACCACATTGTCTCTCATCTGTCAGTGTATCCACACACATGTATAAACAGTACGTGGCATGCAAGTAAGGAAATGCACATTCTAACTTAAACTTCCTTTTTTCCTCTAATAATTTAAAAATAAAATGTAACAGCTTGGATTTCAAATATTTAATCTGGCAAATATAGGAAAAATCATGAACTACAATGTCATAGTTGGCAAAGAAAAATTTGGTAGGATAAAAATAGCTGTGTTTTAACATTTTAGAAGGCATTTCCAATATTTTAAAAATAAAATTATTTCAGTGCTTCAGAAGAGAAGAACAGAGGTAAAATTTTCTATTTTTGCATATTAGGGCTTCATAAAGAATGGAAAAAATAATTTTTATATTCAGTAAAATAAATATTTAATTTCACATGCCGGCAAAAGTCCCCACAGAAGTAAAAACTTCAAATTTACTAATGGTTCACTACTATGTCATGAAATTTAGCTACTTAAGTCACAAAGAATAGGCTCCCCCTAAAACTGTAAGTTATAAGATGGAATATATAAAGTTACCACATTACTCTCATTTTTAAAAAATTTTGTTTTTATCCTACATGTTTACTATACAGCTTTTTCCAGTACTGGACAAGGATTTATAGAGTGAAGTTTAAAAGGCAGTCATTTTAGGACTTACACTTTGGTAACCAAAAGCATAACTAAATTTACCACTTCTACCCTATATAATGACAATAAAATATTTTTTATTGTAACAGCTGAAAATGTTGAAAAGTAATTATTAAGGAAATCATAAATATAAAAAGCTGAAAAATCAACCTCAGAAGAGGAGGGAAAAGGAAATTGTGACATTCATCATCATAAAACACGGCAACCGAAAATCTAAGCAAAAGAAATGCAAAGCCCTCCAAATACCAGAATTCTATCCCCCACGTCCTGTAACCAGGAGGGCTGCAAATTTGTCCCCATCACTGTCAGCAAACAAAAGAAAGTCACTTCTACAGCCAGACCATGTCAAACAGAAGACATAGCTACTGCAGAGGGACGCCTTGAATCCACTGGGGTGTAAAGTCAGGGCTGGGGCTTTTTGTCAGCTATTACCATAAAAGAATAAGAGGAAACAGTGACATTACTACACAATAGAAAGGTCAAACAGCTTGCAGCCATTTCATGACCCAGACAAGTCAAGGTCAAAGGATTCAGGTAGCAACTTAGCCAGGGCATAAGTTACAGCACAAATGAATTGTTTTAACACATCAGCTTTGGTCAATTAAACCTAACAAGGCAAGTTGCATCACGTAGCAGGGTTCCTGACACCAAGGCCAGAAGCTGAGACCGACCTCATAAAACAAGGCTTTTAACATAGCATAGCAAATTTAAGGTAATCCATCCAGAAACTGCAGATGTCAGAATAATAAAATACAAGTTGTCCTAAGCAGGAACACTTTTCACACTTTAGAATTCACTAATAGAGGGGTATAGACTTCATATTGACATACTCCTGTTATTAATATAAACATAAATGTAATCCCTACTCACATGAATTACAGAATACATCCTATTTCAAAGAGCTTTCTTAACATCTGTGTTCATGATTCTATTTTTGTCCTAAGTTCTACCATTCCCTGTTAATAGCAAGACACATCTCCAGGTATTTTTTTTCAATGTGAGTTTTGAAAAATCAAGTTTAAAAAAGTATCTTCAGCTTCATTCAGCATCAGAATATATATTAGTGTCACAATATTAACTGATCTTGTTAAATGCTTTTGTGTAGTTTTCTGGGAGATTGTCTGTATTTTAGCATTCAACTGAATACTATTTACTAAATTTTCTATTTTGAGAAATGGAGTTGAAGCTAACCAGAATTTTAAAACTGCATATATTTAAAGAAGTTTTTTTTCAAATGCAATGCTTTTCTTTTTTGCACTTGTTTAAACAAATCCCATTTTCAACTGATTTGTGCCTCATCCATCGCTTACTACATGCTCTGAACCGCCTTAAAATAAGATTCTGAAAATATACAACCTCCAGGCAACTCTCCGCTAGTAAAATTACTTCATCCGTCACCCCATATTTTCAATTATATAGTCCTTATTCAGAGTTCTTTAATTTGTCTGTGATTCATCAGTGCTGTCCCGTTTAAACTACCATCATAAACAGAGAGAACATGTGTATCTAAGTGTCTTCTTATAAACAATGTATTTATGCACAAGAATAGTTTGCATTCCCATCTCAGAACATTGCTTAATGAAATTTTGGAATTTTTTTTTTTGGTATGCGTGGCCTTCAATTCAGCCTCAAGGTCTTTCCACCACACTGGTTAATTGGTAGCCATTTCTTCTAATTTTCTGAATAATATAACAACCAAAAAGCCCAACCATTCAAGTCCCATTAGCCTCACATCGTGTAACATTCAGTCTAATACAAACTAAGCCCGCAGACTCGCACCTCACTACACGCACTTAGTTTTCACAAGTTCTCTGCAGTTTGGTGATTTATTCTCGATGCCAAATCCTAACAACTGAATTCAGTTAAATTAACCACATCACATAATTAGAGTTCAAGGACCCAAGAATGCACTTTAAAAAGAGACGACATACCACGTTGCCACAGAAAAGTGAGCATGATTAAGAGGAAGCTCCCCTCTTGCTATGCTTGGCGCTGAGGCATGGTGCTGTAATAACTCCAGTTTCCGATCGCATAACCACTAGTCCTTGAGATTTCTAAAATTATTCCTCCTCCACAAGGATGGAGGAAAAAAAAGTTGGAAAACTTTGCTTTGAACATTATGTTGGCTAATCATTTGCTCTGCCATAGCACAGACACACTGAAAAACTTGCAAGTTCTCCCTTCCTCGACTTCAAACCAGAAAATGCTATTCTGTCACAAAAACTGAAGAGAAACTTCCACCCAAAAGCTAGTGTCAGAGCCAGGGATCACCCCGGCCTTTGCCCACAATTTTCAGATATTTAATAATTCCCTATTTTAATGAGTGTTTCATATGCTATTTCCACTCTCTGCCAACCTTAAGCTTCAAACAAAGCAATAATTATTCCTTTGATTATAAAGTCAGTTATCATATAAGCCACTGAGATGACAGAAAGGAAGACTGACTTATTTTGACTTTTAAGAATTCCAGAGAGTTCTGATTCAGTCTCCCATTGGGTCCCTCCCTCTTCAGGTGCTGAAATTCCAACTGGTTGGCAGAAACAGCAAGAGCAAGAATGTCATAAAACAGTTTTTTTAAGCTCAGGGTCTAGGTTTTTAGTTCAATCGAGTATAATGAATGTTTATGAGAAAAACTTTGGTAAGCCAGATATCTTGGATTGTTGCTTCCAATCACAGCGCCAAATTTAAAAGGAAAAAGTTAATGGAGGATTTAAACTTGGATTTCCTTTTGGCAGTTTCCTCCTAAATTCCAAATTTATGGAAAAACAAGTAAGTAAATTAAAAATCCTACCAAATCTATATTCCATCTATGAGTGGATATACTTCCTATGTACCAACTTAGAAAACAGGGGCGCTAGGTGGCCTCCGCAGAGGCATCTGCCCAGCTCGAGGTCTCCAGGTCCACACTCTGTGTCTGTCAGAGAGCCACCCTCTGGGAGCCCCAACCATTACCTCCTGCCACTGCAACTCACACTTCCCCCAAATTACCATTATTCCTGAACAATGAACATTATTTCGGTTCTTTTACATATAGAGTTATCTGACCATACAGGAGGCATAGTGCAATAAATTTGCAAATCCAAACACATAATCTGGATGAGTATTTTTTCTTACAAAATGTGTGATGCTGTGTATATGGGGGGAGGGCATAAGGTGGAGAGAGATGCCTAATGTTCTCAGCAGGATATTTTACCAACCTTTGCTGCCTCCAGAAAGTGGGTCACGATATATTTCTCTAAATATTTGAAAATCATAATTGATGTAACAAACAAGCTTCTTTCTCTCTCTCTCTCCTTCGCCTTTGAAAAGTGAGATCATATTAACAGCGATGCAAGAGCTTGGTTTGCCATATCAGAACACAGATGCCAAGCTTTCCCAGCTGGCAACTGGGGCCTCAGAGTTTAACTCTTGAATTGTCTGGCAAAGCTATCATGTAGCAGGGACATCATGGCATAGAGGGCGAACTTCTGGCCCCTTAGACTGTGTTTTCCTCTTATCAGTGAGAAAATTGCAAAGTATCTTATCTTACAATATATGTTCCCACAAAGGTCTCATTAAGCCTAGGAGCAAGACATGCCAATAAGAGCCCTTCTTTATCTGGTGAATTGTGTGTGAGCCAGAATGCAAAAAAAATGTGCACTAGAGTTCATGAGTTCAGTCAAGGACAGGATGCTGGATGGGAAAACTTAACAGTGTTCCCCTAAATCAAACATGCATGCAAACTTCATGCTCTCTGAGCATTTCACAATGCCAGTACACCAAATCATCCTACAGAGCAGCCTCATTTCAACAAATTATGAAAGCTTAGCTTTCCCCATAATGAGAAATCTCTGCAAATGAAGTGAAGTTTATTAAAATGTTAAAATACGCTGTCAACTTGCAAACAATTATCTACTTAAGCTTTTCATAAAGAAATAATTGTTACCCAAAAGGCTTCTAAAAGTCAGTAACTGAAGGAGGAAAATAATTCTTAGTATTTGCTTCCTCACTAATGATATGTGACAACCAGGAAGGATTCTATTTCAAAAACAATAATAATGATTACAACTTCCCCCATAAACAAGTCACACATTTCACAACTTCGAAATGTGCTTTAAGTATCCGAACATTTAACAATAAAACAACAAAAGTGGCCATCCGACAATGGATCATAATTTTAAGGGTTCCATAGGCTAAAGGAAGTTCTTCTTTCATGAGAGCCACGAGGCTCCTGGCCTCTTTAGCACTCCAAAACATGTTTAATAAGAGTACAAAGTACAGTCCAAAAATCGGTTAGGCTGACAAACTCTAATCTGTTAAATTCATGACAACAGTCACTATCTCTTGAGATCTTTAAACTTCTTAGTGTGTTGCGACCTCCTTCTCTTTAAAACCCATCCCTGCCTCCAAGAAAGCTCAGTCCCCCTAGCCCACCCCACTTCGCCTTTTTTCCCCCTCAGACAGGACACAGCGTGGCAACTCAAGGCCTCCCACAGGCCAGACCTCCTTCTGCGCAGCCCTTGGGGTAGAACTGCTAATCTTTCTTATTAATTAACAAGATAATCGTGGTTAACTGGAAATTAGTATTAATGCTACCTATCTAGGAAACTTCAACCAAAATTATTTTTGCCTTTTGCTTGGTTTTCCTGGTGTGCAGCCCTGTGCACTGAGAATCTGGCAACGCTTTGATTGCAGCATTGAGAAATTCAGGAACGACTGATTTCTCTCAGACCTTAACACATAGGTTTCCTCTTTAAGGTTTTCTCATTTTTTTTAGCATTGACACTGTTACACATCACTAACTAGAAAGAAAAGTAAGCTCCTCTCAACATGTTACTATAAAATTTGGAAGTGTGGAAATTCAGGGATCTAAAAACTGCATCAGAAACAAGCAGTGATGTAACTGAAAGCAACAGTCAGAATGAATGCATTATAGTACATCACTATAATCGGCTGGCCCTCCACATCCTTCCCATAGCACGCCCCACATCCTAGAGTACATTTACGTCCCAGGAAGGTGTGCTGTGCAAGGCTCGCCTGGTTTCTGTTTTGTTTTGTTTTGCTTTGCTTTGCTTTCATGAACGTAATAACAAAGGCAATATGGGGAATAGGTACCACCTGCCCAAGAATCATTGGACATCTTTAATATCTTTGGGAAAATGGAGGGCACTTTAGAGCTATTTTTTCCTTTAATCTGTCACAGTCTTTAAAAAAGAAAAAAAAAACCTAAAAAAAAAAGGAAGGGTTTTATATTAGCTAAGGTTTGCTGCAGCAAACAAGCAAGCAGCTTTCATTCAGGGATTGTCAAAAACTTTCCAGTGTGCCCACTGCAATGCGGATGCCAACCAACGAATCAAAGGCATTCAGCAACTAGACAAAGAGGGTCTGATGCCAACCTCGGTGCCACTGGCAACCATTATTGGCATCAAGCACAGTGTCTGCCTTTTTTTTCCCCCTCGCCTGGCACTTCACAAACAAAATGGCGGTTCTTGTAGCAACGAAACAGCCGAAGCGCAGCCCTCCGAATCAATAACATCAAATGATTTTATGGATTTAAACGCAGTTGCTCCCAAATGATGTGTATATTTTAGGGAAAGTGGGGGGCGTTATATAATTTTATAAACGACTATATTGAACACGACCCCTTACTAATATAGAGAAATAGAAAAATGGACTAAATTGCGGTCAACCGGGCTATATGCATAGAAGAAGCTGAATAACAAAGAGATTCAGCTTTACAGAAAATACTGCCTTGCGGCCATGTGATGCAAAAGTCTAATGAACTATATCAAAAATGATTTCAAAATGCATAAATTTTTCCCCAAACCATATCAGATGCAGATGTAGCACTATAGCTTGTGTCAAAGCTCTAGTTACTCTTTCCACATTTCAAAAAAGATGAAGCTGCTGGGCATGAAGGAAAAAAAAAAAAAAAAGTGTGGGTTGAACCAAAAGAGAAAGAGGGAAAAAGAAAAGCAGAGGAAGTTGGTCAACAATGGAACTTTATTACATGTTGGTCCTTATTTCATCCTCCAGAAGAGTTGCAGTTTGTGATCTTGTATAAATAACCAAGAGGACTATTGACATTTCCAGATCTGGAAATTGTCAATATATTGTAACATCACTCTACACTGCAATGCGGATGCCAACTAACAAATCACAGGCATCCTGAGCTAAACAAAGAGGGTCTGGTGCCAATCCTGGTGCCAGTGGCAACCATCTTTGGCATTCTCTCTGTTCTTTCTCATGTTTTCCTCCCAGTCATTTAGAAGTGGGGAGAGAGAGGGAAAAAGGGTGGAAAGGTAATTTTGTTGCTCATTCTGTGGCAAACATTGCATTTTTCCTTTCTTTCTTTCATGTTTTTCTCTATACTTTTGTACCTGATTTCTAAAACTGACAAGTGGGTTTTCGTGTACTTAGAGGAGAAATAAAAAGTCATGATGGGAGATATGCAGCCCTCTGATTGACTACAGACTTATCTTTTAAAACTGCCATCTTTAATCAATTGCACTGCAAAACAACATAATTAACCCACATTTGACCAAAAAGAAAAAAAAGATAAAAATTTTGAAAAAGGGAAAACACAAAAGCATCCTGATGTGACTTTTTCAAAGAAAGAGCCAACAGACCTTAAGAAGAGATGATCACTGGCAGGTAGCAGAGGATACAAATTAGATGCACAGGGTAAAATCATGAAAGGTGTTTACTACAGAGACTCGAAACAACCACAAAAATCAACGTTTCATCTGAAAACATCGTCTACAAAGAGTTGCTTAAAACTTTATGCTTATCGTGACCAATGGTGCAATGCAGAATGCATTTATGCATTTTTCTTTCTTCAATTTATCTTCATAAATCCAAAGGATATGTTCTTTATTGTCAGTTCATCAACCAAGAGTTGGCTGCCTGCCCCAGGAGTGAGTATACACGCGTGCACACCTCAAGGACTGGCCTTCAAGCAAGTTACAATGTGAGCAGCGGTGGGGTGGTTGCAAATCTTCCCTCCCTACACTAAAAACTTACATGACCCACTTTCTAAAACTTTACCCCCAGCCTTGACTTTCACAACATAGTGACGACACATTTACAGTCAATCCGACACATATATACAGCCCACCTTAAAATGTCATCTCCTAGACAGCTGTCAATCAAATTAAGTGTCATGTGTTAATGAGCTTTTATTTTAGGACACACAGGGTGAAATATATTTTTCCCCAAACCATCATTACTTGGACGTTAATTCTTAAATGCACAGAAATAGTAAAAGTAATATTTGATTTTTTTTCAAAAAGTAATATTTCCAAATATATAATGTCCAGCACCATTATTTAAAATCAAACTAAAATTTTTTATGTGAGATTTAGGCATATCTCTAAAACTATATCAAAGAAATATAAAGACAAAAAGCACATAGTTAGTACCTAGATTTCTGTGTCAAAAGAGTAATTTTGAGATTTTATTTTTTTGTATGATAATTAAGTTCATGCCCATGTATTAAATCCACATATATATAAGGAACATCAGATAACGGTGTGCCCCCTGGCTATCTGCAGGCCATTTTCCCTACCGCCAGGCCAAGTTAGGAAATGACCCACCATCTGTGGCAGATCAAACTTCAGTCCACATTTGGTACGCTGTTTTTTAAAACAATGTTTTCCTATGGACAGTTGCTAATAAAAGGACATCTATATCCTGGCACATTTACTTGAAGAAAAGAAATTCTCACCAATTTAAGGAAAATATATTGAGAAAAATAAAAATAATAAAGAAACATATTTCATGACCTCAAAAAATAATGAGCAAAAATATCACCTATTTTTGAATTATTCAGGCAACATTTATACCACTCTCTTTATCAAGTATTTTTTTTCAAATAGGTATGGTATGCGGTTTCTGCATTCTTTTTGAGATTTATTTTAAACCAGTGTAACCAGTCCACTTTCTGTTTTTGTTCTGTAAGGAGAGCAGCGACTTTTCTCCTCCGTAAGTTTTATGAATTTACATTCAAGTAAACTAACAACATTAAGTGTTCCCAAGTCACTCTGAGAAAATACTATAACAAATTATTTAAACAAGAACTATACTGCATTTAATCTACAGCGCATATTACACCATCAAAAGTAGGTATTGATAGAAATATTTAAATTAAATAAATCTAGGTCTATGTAAGATATACTTTCCGATATTGCCTATCTTCAGCATTTTGTAATACGAAATGTTAATTCTATTTTCAGTGCAACAGCATGAAATTTGTGAACAAAGTTCATCTACCTCGTTAGCAAAGAGGCTAATACAAAGATTATTAAAGAGCAGTTTGACTATTCATAAATAAAGTTACATTTTCAAATTGGGAAAAGATGACCAGATGCAAAGAATGTAGCCTAGGACAAAAAGAGAAGTGTAATAAAGTATTTTTTCAGACTATTCTGTGTCTTTGAAAAAGTATTTTATTTCAAAGACATTTGAAAACGCATTTCTTTGTAGTCATTCTTAAACATCCACACCTATCCAGGTATGAAAGCTCCATGTCTATTTCCATGGCTTGCACATGACAGTGGACATGTGAGTGGAAGAGGGCATGCCTCTCTACCCACAGTGGGCGGAGGAGATCTAGGGGCATCGAGGACCATCTAACCCAAGCCAGGTATTCCGTATATGGGGTTTGTGGGCAGTATTTGCCATGCTAGAAGAAAGAACAATCTGCTCCTACCTTGCTCCTGCACGTAGTATGCCAAAAACAAATCAAGCTCCTTAACTGATACTGTGATATGATGTGGCTGGACACAAAGTGCTGGGTTTGTGCAATGTGGGGATTTCATGAGCCGCTCTCCATCGGTACTTTCCAAGGGGATGCCTTTGAACAGGATCACCATGACTAGATCCAGACGCCAGACTTTGTCTGCCTGTCGCAGGCAGTCGATTCTCCTAATCTTACCCTTCTGGTCGGGATTGGATAAGACACAGCACGGGTGCTTCTTGCCAGTCACGGTGAGCACAAAGTCCTCTCGGTACTCCTGGCGGATATCTTTGCGCAGTTTGGCCAGGAGCCTGGATGCCCACTTCTGTTTGATTTCAGGCTTTTCGCTGAGAAGCTCATCTTTGACTGCTCTTTCTTCATCCTTTGACATTCGCTTCTCGTGCTTTTTAAAGTACTTGCGTTTCCGAGCCTGCAGGTTGAACCAAGTGTAGGCGATTGCACGGACATGCGGAAGTAGTGCCTCGATGAATGGGTGAAATTCATCCTGTGGAAGATGAGGGGGAAAAAGACGACACATATGGTTAGTATAGTTTTAAAGGCTCAAAAAAATAAGACCATAGTCCTTTCCCAATTCAGCACGAAAAGTTATGCATAAAAATAACATTCTTTTCTTATTTAAAATTATCCAAATAGCCGGACAAGAAGAAAATAAAGTATGGCAACCTGCCCCTTTTCCACCAAAATTCACAGGTTGATTCTCCCTCCTAAAAAGAAAATAAGGTTTATATTTGTATTTCCACCCTGGCCCCATCCCCCTCACTCCCACATGCATCCAGCATTCTTTAAAACGTAAGCCACCAAGGTGCTTGGCACCTAATTTAATATTTAAATATTTGATTGACCAACTAACACTAAGCAGTACCATTTTACAAAGAACACAGTGAGATTTTTTTTTTTTTTTTAATCGGAGCAGAGCTGTTCAGAAGGCAGGAGCGATGCCACAGTTCATTTCTCTTCTCTGTGGCACAGAAACACAAAGCATATAGATGCTCAGTGTAATGCCACACAGTTCCCGCTTTTGGAGCATGCTCTCAGCAAGAGGCTGCTGGTGGCACAAAGAGCATGCGCCATTAAACTTGATCCATTTTCTTATCAAACGTCCAACATTCCAACACTGAAACAGCACCATTCCAAGAGTGGTAACTAGAGAAACCGGTATACAGTGAGGGAAAGTGGGCAAAGGACACAGTTTGTCGTATCAGTGTCCTGAACAGAAGGTTTCCATACTTTGAAAGTGCATTCTCTCCCTCCACCACCACCACTAGCCTCCAACACACACACACACACACACACACTCATACTCGCACTCTCCTACTCTCTCACAGACACACTCTTGCATTTTTAAATAAAAGTTTCTAAAGTTGAAAACAAAAATTACACAAATATTCTTCCGGCAGCTCTCCTATAGACTCTGAAGCCCCACAGAGTCAGTTAATTTGTTAACCGATCACATGAGCATGGCAATTATTCTAAACCCCTTAAAAATCAATCTGAGGTGAACAATGAAAAATGGCAACTTGGCACCAACTTTACATTCTTTGTGTCTCTGCATGCGGTGGCAGGGTGACACCAGGAGTGCACTGCTGGTCACTTACTGCTTTTGTGGAATCAATACAATTCATTTGCTACGTATATGCATTCTCGGACAGGACTGTGGGTGCACGTATGCGTGTGCTTGTGAAGCTGCACGTGTACAGATCGTATAGTATGCCGACTTTTGAATTAAGTGATTTACCTTAGGTTCTTGCATTTTTCCTGCCTGTTTCATCCAAGTCTTTTCTAAGGGAGGGAGGCAGCTAGGAGTGGCAGACAATCTTTACCTACAGCTATTTTCAGTTTCTTCCCAAAGCAATGAGTGAGTGTTTCATTACTTCCTGCCATAGGTAAAACCTGTCTCATAAGCTCAGGCCTATGACTGTTCAGAGAAAGAGCTTAACATCCTGTGCGTGCATCCTGCATGCGTGCAACAAGCCAGGATCTGAAGTAAATGAGAACTTCCACCGTGGCCACTTTCCTGGTCACACTGACTCTACTGTCACCCCAACGACAAAATAACTTTCTCTCACTGATCATATCCCAAGTCACAGCCTCGTGCTAGTCACCCTGAACTATGTGGAACAAATTCTATTTAACCAGCAGACTGATGAATCCCATTAGGTAGACATGATGAAAGTGCAACTAATGACACTCCAACAAAGGTGTCCAAAAAATGCCATGTAGTTATGAATCCATTTTCAAGATGAAATACAAAGTTTGGAAGCGAAAGACTGCGGCACATGAGCAGTTTGCAGTTCAGATCCGGAAGAGGTGTACATCCCATCCAATCAATAATGCAGTGATCAAGTGTTTTAACACATTGCCATAAAACGGTCCTACAGCAGAGTAAGTATAAATCAAAATTTTGTAACAATACAGAATGTAGATGATTACATCACAGCATGAGGCATAACCAAATGCCATAGAGGAAATCATTAAACCGATCAGTAGTTTCCAGCAGAGATTTGAACAATTCGGTTACTATGCGAGCACATTAAACTAGGCCATGGAAAGAGTTAAACCACAATCTGTTCTTTGTGTGGGAAGGCAGCCCTGCTCACAGCAACCACAGCCCATGATAAGACCTCCCTATCTCCATACACTTTCTGATGCCATGCTTTCAGCTTTCACTGTAACTACAAAAACTTTGTTTATCCTCCTTAGAAATATATGCAAAAGGAAACTCCGTTCAAGGAAATGTGGACTTAGGCTCTGGGAACTCACTTCCTATAATCTGACTTTTACTATGATTTATTGATATGATTAAAAACATACATATGTACACTCATCAACTAAAAACTTGAGAATGTAAAGAGTATATGGGGGGAGGGGCTTTGTCTCACTCATTTTGCCCTTGTCATGCTTTTTAAAATGCCATTTTAACAGATCTTAAGCAATACAGTAACTCCCAAGCACTTGCATCTATAAGTACTATGTTCAGTGACATTTCATTTTCTTATAAAGACATCAAACATACTTTTGATTAAATTGGTTTGAGTTTCAAATCACTTATCATGTAATTAATCTCAAAATTTTAATAAATTATTTTAAACAATCAAAATGCAAATTTGAGGACTGAATTTGGAATTTCTTAGCAAATGCACACAAAATAATGTTTTTAAAGGTTGCCTTGAGTTTGTTGTCAATGCTGCCAAGTAGTGTTTTAAAACATACTTTTTTTCTTATTGATAAGTAGAAGTAGCAAACTTTCTCAGTCCACAAAGTTGCCTTACAAATATCTTTCAGGATTTCATTATTATGTGGATTCGTTTCAAGTGAAACACTTACTTGACAAGGAGACATATCCTCAAAAAAAAGACGATAAACAGAGTTTTGCTATAAGTCACATACGTTTCTGTATTGACATGCCTAAAATGTCATCTCCGAAGTATGATGGCTTTTTAATGCTGACTTGCAATATATTTTTAATGATTTTGCGTGACATGAATATGGAGCATAGTAACTGTCTTCATCCAAAAAAGTGATCAAGGTATTTAAATGTCCTAATTAACAGATTATCATAATAACAGTTTAAACAATTATGAAAATTATTATTTTTTTTAAAAAGCCAAGAATATGTGACCTAAGATCTAATGGCTCCATCCTAAGGTAATAAGCCACCTTGCTCTTTCAGAATTTTTATTAAAATACACTGATGTTCAGTAATTCTTTCTGTTTTAAAACTTCCTTTAGTTGCACTAAATTGATAAAATAAATAACCAGCTTACAAATTTCAAATGTAAAACTAACAGTCCTAATACCACTAGAAATATTTTTCTTCACAGAAACAATGGTTTCCATGAGAGGGATGGAAAATTAGACCCATACAATACTAGGTGTTCTTGAAGCATTACTATATAACAATAAACCATTACAAAATATACCTAAAGAACTTGAAAGACAATCAAAGAAAAAAATCCAATGCAATCATACCAAGTGAAAGTTATGTTACTAAGGATTCACATTATTTTTTGAAAAAGCAAATATTAAATCATATAAAATGGTTCTTAATTTTCCTTTTACATCTGACTTATACTGATGTATAAATACGATTTATATTGAAGTGCTGATACTTTCACATAACATTTTGCTAAATAACAGCTTTAACTGTAGCTTCTTTTGAATTAAAATTCTTTCTAAAACCTAGATAACATATCGCCACAATTGAGACACTTTGTAAAGTTTTCAACCAATTAAGAACGGTTCTCTATTTTGTATTTACATATCCTAAAAAATGTTTTGCTACAGCTCTTGTAATACAAAACTAAACTACTGGTCTGATATAAAAGTAACACCATTAATATGCCCTTACTTTTGCAACACCTTACATTACCTATAAGGTCACATACATATTAGTTAAGTGAGAAGTCTAAAGCTAAAATTCCTTCTCTAGCATAGGCCTTAAATCCCCAAAACAGTTTTAATACATCAAACTCGATTTACATTATTAAAATAGTAGAGAATATTAGTCATCATGAATTAGTGTTGGTAAGTATGTATCCTTGAATACTAATGTGATAGCTGAATGATTATGCTGTATATGCGCCTAACACTCCATATGTCACGATGCTGTAATATTATTTTTAACTTACACAAATTAAGATAAAGCCAGTGACTTTTCAATACATATTTAGAGGAAACCAAAAATGCAATGTAATCAGGAGTACTATTTCCAAAAAGCCGATTCTGGAAATATAAATTAATATAGAAAAGTAATCCTTTACAGGTAAGAATAAGTGATGCAGTACTTTGTAAGTGAAAAGCTTACCTCAATTTGTTTTATTTGAACTATGCTTCAAGAACGTAAAATTGATATCAAATGGATGTGGTTTACCAGAAAGAGAAAAAAAATCCTGTTGATGGGTCATATGAAAGGTAACTTTTACAACTAAAGGCAATTTGTTAGACCTGAAACAGTTTCATCTTCATATTTATTGGCCATTATTCATAGCTTTTAAAATACAAATAGCTCAACAACTCATTTTTCCAGTTTTGTTAAATTAAAGTGCACGTTTACTTGCTGAAAATAGCCATATCTAAGTTAATCATACTCAGATGCCAAACAAAATATAAACAATAAAAAATGTGTCAGCCAAAAAGCTACAGGACTGTATCCAATCACTGAATAAGCCTTATCATTGTTTTCATCTTCATTCACAATTTATGAATGCCTCAGTCCTTTTGAATCACAATGGCTTCTAATTGTCATACAATTGAAATCTTAATCATTTGTCTATTATAAAAATGCATCATCATGATATTGGATTTTTAAAAAACTGTAACACAGCTACGACTAGGCGACACTTGTTTAACTATTTAGTTTTTATGTCAATGTCAAAGAAAATGGTTATCAATTACCAGTGGGGACACATCCTCCTGAAAGCTGAAGACAATTGTCCCACACCTTTAAAGGTTTGAAATACTGCTTCAAATAACAACTCTGGGCTAAGATATTTAGTTAGTTCGTCAGTTGGTTAGTTAGCGGGGCAGCGAGGAAAACTGCCCCCAGGTAAGTCTGCTCGATCTCGTCACTTACCCACTTGACCGACTGGTTTAAAATTTACATAAATTGTGTTCTCAAAAAAGTATAAAGCCAGTACATTATTTCATAACGTTGTTCCTAAAGTCTTAGGACAATTTTCAAAGTAAAATTTTTTAAAATGACCTTACTTTTCCAGCATTACTTTCTGCCTTACGAGCTAGACGCCCAAATATCCTCAAACGAACAGGTCTCTACAAAATGAACATGTTCTAAAAGTCTTGAACATTCCCCACGACCGACTAACTCGTGTCAACGTAAAGACCGCCTTTGTGGTGTGGTCACTGGAAACCTCAAAGTGCGGATCACTGTGGTCCAGAGTCTCAGATCCCCAAATTAAGCAAAGGAATGGGTCCCCGGACCACAACCTCCGACTCGCTTCGTCGCCCGCCCACCGCCTATAGTGGAGTCCAGAGGCGCCCACGAGGACTCCTGCTAGAGTCCCCTCGCCCAAGTTCACCGGTTGTTTATAAGGACTCAGTCCCCGGGAAAGCTCCTCTAAAGCCGGACTCTGCCTCGGCGCGCGAGCGACTGAGAGGGGTGGTGGGCACCCTGGGCAGGGGCGCGACACCGCAGCAGGCACTCGGGGGCCGCGAGGGGGCTAGCGCTCATGGGCCCGGGCCCTGCCCACCCCCAGGCGGCCTTGCCCGGCCCAGCCGCCCTGGCAGCGCGCGGGCGCCCGCTCTCCGTGCCCAGGGCGCGGGGCTGGACGCACGCGGTAGCCGTGTGCGAGGGGCCGCGCGCTGGCTCCCCTGCCGCCCCGCAATCCAGCCGCAACTCCGGGCCACTTGCTCGGCGATGGACTGGGGTGTGCGGAGGTTAACGAAAGCCGTTAATTGTCCGCAGACCAGAGCAACAAAACAAAACAAAGGCATTTCGGGCTAGAGAGAAAGCTGGAGAGAGCGACCGAGACATGTACCTGAGTGAGACAGATGGGAGAATACATCATGACTTCGCCTTAAAACGCACTTTCCCGGAGATGCCCAAGAAAATCTTCGAGAAGCAAGAATTTCATCTATTCATTTTACAGTCATCTGAGCCCCGCGATGCGATCAATCAGGACGGGGCTCTGCGCTGGATCACCGCAACTTCACAACAAACCCAGTCCTCCTTAAATAGCCAAAGATTCAAGTTCACTCGGCGTGCTAGATTTCCCGGGGTGAAATCCAATCTACACTTTTAACCCTCTTGCAGTCCGAGCGCGCTGGCCGTGCTCGCCGAGGCCGCCGCCGCCGCCGCCGGTGTTGGCTGCTTTTCGCCTGGGTTTGGGAATTTGTTTTCTGTTTTGCAGTTGTTGTTGTTGTTGTTGGGGGCTAGGGGGTGCGCGAAGGTTCGGTGTGGGTTGGATTGGGGTGGTGGTTGGTGGCGAAATGCTTTTTTAAAAAAGGCGGGGAGGGGGGCGCAGGAGAGAGGGCGGGAGGGAGAGCGAGGAGAATGTGTCACCGCGCTGGGAAAGTTCAAGGTTACAGCCCCGAGCACTGCGGCAGGATCCCCGAGTGGCGATCGCAGGCGAAACTTTGCCGCGAGCCGACCATGTGTGTGCGCGAGGGGGAGCGTGAGCTGAGCGAGTGCGCGCGGGTGGCGGGGCGCGCGCGGGAGAGGGCCGGGGTGGGGGCGGGGGGTGGGGGAGAAGGGAGAGGCCGGGGTGAGGGAGGGGGCGCGAGCGCAGGTCTCCCGGGCGGAAGAGGCTCGCGGCGCGCGGTCCCCAGCTGCAGCCGCCGCCCGCGCCGGCTCCTCCACCGGGCCGCCCGCCCTCCGCCTCGCCCCGCGTCTGACCCGGCCGGCCGAGCGAGGAGGCTGCTGCTGCCGCCGCCGCCGCCGCTGCCCAGAGCCCAGGGGGATCGGAACGAGCTCCTGAAAAATCCCAAACGATAAATCCCGCTCTCCCGCTCGGCTCCAAACTCCTCTCTTTTCTGCTCTGGGCTCTTTTTTCCCCTCCCTCTCGCGCTTTCTTTCGTTGCAAAACTTGGAAGTTGAAAAATTCACCGGTTCCACCCTCTGGACCCCGCTCGAGCTCTCTCCAAATCAGACTTAAGGATTGTTTTATTATTTAATTACACAATCATCGCTTTACTCCTCCTCCTGCAAACGCGCATTCCTTTTGCACCAGCCTCTCTACACCCCCCGCCCCCCACCTTCCTCCTCCTCCTCCTCCTCTTGCTTCTCTCTCTCTCTTCTCATTTGTTAAAGGTCTCATACCGGTGCAACAGAACCATGACTTTTTTTTTCCCAAACAGATCTTCTTTCTGCCCTTTGGGCAAGTCCCGCACCCTCCCCAGCTCACCCCACCACACACACATACACACCCCCGAAAACCCCCGCCCTGGAAGAGGTATTTCTGTGCTCGCTGCGGACTCTTTAAGCCGCGGGAACATCCGAGTGGGAGAAGCACTGAGCCCGTCTGGGCCGAGAAAGGAACGAATGGAAAATTCCCTCACACCCAGGCCGCCCCGGGGCCCAGGCTGGGGCGCCGACTCTCGCACCCGGGGCGGGCGCGGTCCGCCAAGCCCGCCGGCTGCAGGGAGGAGGGGGAGGCCGAAGAGGCGGGGGCTTGAGCGAACTTGGGCTCAAGTAGTTGGGGCGCGCCAGCGCAGGGAGGGGGCCGGGGGCTCCCCAGCGCGAGCCCGCGACCCCAGGCAGCTCCACCGGAGCGGCGCGCAGGGCTTCGCCGCGGTTTGCCGCCCTCCCTGGGGGTGCCCCGTGCACGTGGCCTCGCTCGGAGCGGGAGGACCGGGCCCAGCAGCCGCTGCCGCCTCCTGCTCCCTCCTCCTCCGTCTCCTCCTCCTCCTCCCAGGCCTGCTCCACTCTCCTCCTCCCGCAGCCCCGCTGGCCGGCTCCCAATCCCCACCCCCCGGGGCCCGGGGCGCCGGCGGAAAGCGGCTCCCTCCCGCCGGGGTGCAGCAGGGCTGGGCCGAGGCGCGCCAGGGCTGCGGGGCGGTCGGGCGCGCGCTCGATCGGGGTGCGTGTGCCGCTACCGCCCTGCAGAGGCGGCCGCGCCCGCCTCGCTCCCGCGCGAGAGCCCCGCCCCCACCCCACCGAGCCGAGCGGCAGGCCCGAGTGAATGAACTTGATTTCGGGTATTTGGAGCGAGGCGGTTTGCCTTGCACCCTTTCTACGCGCGCACACAGGCACACACACACACCGCCCCCAAAATCCGGTTTTCCGCAAGGGATGGGTGGAGAAGAGGTGGTAGCAAAGGCTGTCCAGACAATGGAGAGAGGAAAAGTGAGTGCCAGGGGCTCCGCGTCTGCCCAGCTGGGGGCAGCTGGGGCCCAGAAGGGGACTCGACTGCCCCAGCCCCAGGGCAAGGCCGCCCCCGCTTCCAGCTGTGCTGTTGGGGTACTTCGAGGCTCTCCTCTGCTTCCCCTCTCCTCTTTCCCTCTCTTCCTCTCTCTCAATTTCTTCCCCCAACTTTCTCCTCTCTCTCTGTCTCTCCCGCTTCTGCCGACCGTCCCCCCATCACCTCCCCCCTGAGGACCTGAAGGATCCAGTGACTTTTTCCTTCACCAAGTGGGAGTTATCCACATCAAGCATTTCACAACGACACATCAAGAAAAGTAGGCAGGTTCAAGTCAACCATGAAATGGTCACTTTTTAACCCCGTCCTGTCCTCATTAGGGAAATGCTCAAACACAGTCCGTTTTCAAAGAGCGCTCTTAATGAGGCGAGCTTGCCAAGTCTACCAGCTGCAGCCCCCGTAAACCAGGAGCTCAGAGAAGAAAGGCGCTGGGGGGTTGAGGAGGCCAGGGAGAGGGGGGCGGTGGATGTGGGAAGACAGGTAAAGTCGCGGAAATTTCGAGAACTCCCCGAGTTAACCCTTTAGGGCACACACCCCTGGGAGCAGCCTTCCTGCTCCCCCGGAGGCAAATCCTCTAGTCGCGTTCTGACAACGTTAATTTCCTTTGTGTGGGTCATTCCTTCTTTGTGAAAAGCCAGGATAAAGTTGACAGTCTTTAGAGATGAAAGAAATGAGGTGACAGTAGGGGTTAATCCAGATAAACACTCATTTCTCTCAGAAATTTTTAGGCCATCTCATCTGAGATTAAAGAAAAAAAAAATACCAAAGCATCGCTTGGTACTGCAGGTTACACTGCATCCCTTTTCTCACCCTCAGACCAGAGTCTGAGGGGAGAGGGGCGGGGAAGCGCTACTGATAATACCAGCTTTAACTACTGGAGTTTCCCTTTGAACAAATTTTCAATTTAACCAGAGTTAATTTAGCATAAAAGACATTCCCCTTGGCACGAATGCACTCCTGTCCTTGAAACACACCTCGCTGAATGCCCCGACTCTTAGAGCAGCCATTATTTCGGGGTCTCTTTAAAAATCGAGCGCCCATCTCTCTCTTTCTCTCCCTCCCTCCCTCCCGTCTTCCCTCCCTCCTCACCACACCACCCCCAGTGAAATCCTGGCACCCAGAGAGCGCTCCTTTCAGCCAGAGATCCCAGAACCAGCCGCTGTCCCCTGGCAAAAGAGGCCCAGTGCTGAGCCCTGGGCAAGTGTCTGCAGACATCGCTACCCCTCCTCCTCCGTTGTTAGTTTCCCTTACCAACAGAAACCATTTCCTTTTGCCACCCAAACTAGGTTGCATCCAAAAGTTTTCTCACAAGCTTAAAAAAGAAAAAACGAAAAGTTGACAACTGTGACACAGAGGAGGCCGAAAAAGCTGCAGCAGCACCAGGGGGGAAGAAGCAGCCGCAGACCCAGGTAAGACCCCAGAGAAGTGATGACGTCTGGGGCCTCCCAGGCCTATCACTTAGGGGTTCAAATCTCTTTCAGGTGCTCTGTGTCTGTAGGGCGCTTGTGGGGGGTATGGTTTGATGAGTGTGGAGGATGCTTGGTAGTTTGGGGTTGGATGCTTGGGGTTTTGATTTGTTTCCAAGAAAAAGGAAAATGAGAAAGGAATAATGGTGAGGTGGGGAAAACCAAAAGGGAGGAAAGAAGGAGCAACAGAGACATCCTGGAAGGGCTTATCTGACTGTCCTCTCAGCCCTTGGAGGCATGGGCAGGATGGCTAACATCCCCCAAAACACTGCGTCTTGTCCAGCCAATGGCAAGGTCACTGCAGGCCTTCCCAGGGTGAACTCTAAGAGAGCCTTCTGGAAAGAGGAACTGTTGGATTTTGGTGTGTGGGACACCTGGCTTCTCTCAGCACAACACTTGTCCACTATCTTTGGTTTGAGAAATACCAATCTTTTAAATGCCAGGTAGAAGAGTCCAGAGGAGGAAGTGAGCAAGTATCTACATTTTATTCACTTTCCCTTTTTTCCAGGATGTCTGTGCCATGGTATTGAGTGGTTTCAAAGTATCTCTGAAAAGCTTCTGATACTATCAAAACGGACAAACACTTGTTAGACTGTGGTACTTACCTCTCCTAAACCCTCTTGCTTCTCTCTCTCCCACACTGGTATGACTGGCCAATTTCATTCACCCAAAAATCTGGCTCGAGCAGCTAGAAAGAAGTGAAAGGCTCCTGCAGCAACAGGAAAATCTGATAGTTCAGATTTCCTCAAGAGCTCCTCCCGAGATCACTTATTCCTTGCCATCTTATAGGAAAAAAGTTTCTTCTCTGACAGATAGTTTGAGTTCAAGAAAGAATGCCAGGGCTTCAGGTGACTGGATTTTTCACAACTCTATTGTGTATTTGAAAAATTAAGCAATGGTACCCAATTGGAGCTTTTCACTGACCTCCAGAGAGGAGCCTGACATCTCAAGTATCTTCTGATATTGATTTTCTTTTAACCTTCTCCCTTCTAAAGAAACTCAGTGACAGGTTGCAAATCCTGGGCAGTTTAGGGAAAGGCTTCTTGGAGCTTAACAAAGCTGTCATTTTCAATGCACTCGATGACTTTTTTTTTTTTAGCTCTTGCATGTGATTTGAGGGGAGGCTCAACAATTCCACACACCCTGGCTGCATCGCCAATATCAATATTTTAAAACTAAATACAAAAGAGACAGATGACCTCCTGACCCCAGGAAACAGGCCTGCAAAACTGCAAGTATCCACACTACCATGCCCAGGGACCTTTCCTCCTTCCAAATGAACCACAAAAATCATACATGTGTAGCCTGGAAAACACAATTTTATATCCACAAGGAGGAACACCAAAAAATCCACTCAAAAACGCATATATAAACAACCAACACGGTCTGAAATTGCCTGCACTTGATGGGAATTGCAAAATCATGCCCAGCTCTCCCAGCCTTTAAACTACTACTGTCAAAGTAGGGTAGCAATTTTTCCCTACTAGAAAATTCACCACCGGGTAGCTTCCCCACCCCCATTGCCAGCACTCTGCCTTTCACTGAAACAAATAACCATGGACATTTTTTCCCTCCTCTGGGAGCTGTTTGGTGTCCCCTGAGGACAAAACTAAATGAGAAAAATGACGCTGTTAATAACATCACTGCTGAAATGCCTGTACTCGACTTAAAAAAAAAAAATACCATCCCACTAAGTATGCCTACATTTCGGGCACGTTTACAAGCTCCATCTGAATCTGAACACTGACTGGGCCAGAGTCCTCCATTAAGGTTAGCCGGTTTCCACTTTTCTACAGAAATGAGGCCAGTTCATCAACAGAGATTCCCAACTTCTGAAGACATTTACTCCCCAGATTACAAAGTCAGCAGTTGCCCTGTAACTTTTGCGTGATTTATTTTAAACTTTGAAAACCTTGGTAATAATTGTCTTATTTCACTCCCAATACTTCGAAAGTTACATACACACTCACACACACAGTCTCGTCCCTGCTGGTACTGAGAGAGTTGTAGTTATTGTTCTTTTTGAAAATAGCTGACCTTTAAAGTAAAACTATACCATCATTTTATTTCTATGTGTAAATTGGCTTTTGTTGCTGTCTACATACACCTTTGTGATATGAAAACAGATCGGTTTTAGAGAGATGTTTAGAAAGCTTTATCCCAAATGGCCAAGTAGCCTTTATGTTTTGTATTAAGAAGCGTAAAAGTACATTGCAAACCCACGCAAACTTTCTGCACCCCTTTCTCTAACTCTTCCCTTGAAAACTGCCATTCTATTTCAAAATCAAAACAATGCTTAAGGACAGAATTGTGCATTTTAACTTTCAAATTAAAATTTAGCAAACAATTGCATAATTACAAAGAGAAAAAACAAACACTTGAGCCTATACCAAATATATGTTCAGCAAACTTTATCTCTGAAATGTACCTGAAATGTTTTAACACAGTAAGTTAATAAATTTCAAAAAGCAGTAATATTGTCCACTCGTGTGATGTCACAAACTCCAAAAACAAAGTTACAGATGTTCGTGACATTACATTCACTCATAATTATGCTGCTGCTCAGTCTGACCATATTAAAATTAAATGGATGCCTGTGTCTGCTAAAGAATAAAAGGAATTTATTTTGGACATCAAACAATGAAACTGTCACCATTTATTGTATGAAACACTCAGCTAATCAATTTCCTATTAAAACAGCTTTCAACAATACTCAGCTTTAAAATTCATCCGGGCCAGTAAAAACCTTTTCCCAGTGCACAAGAATGCAGTCGCAACCACGGACGATAATTACCCTTCTAATACTTTTATTGCCAAGCACTTTTTCCTGTGCTCCCCATCAGTTAGGCAGGAATCTGCAGTATATTGTATCAGTGAGTTGGAGTGCTTGACCTTTGGCCACATATGATTTAATAGGGACTTTTCAGCACTGGAGCTTGCTCCATCTCTCATACCATTAAATGAAAACATCAAACCTCAAATGTAAAACTGGAAACCACAACGTTTTGTGTTTCACAACTCTTTGCAGTTTTTACTTAGGCTGCTTAAAGGTCAGCTTCTTCGCCACACAATGCTTTCCCCCCCATACAGTAAATGTACTCAGAAGTCACACTAATTCTGATTTTGATTAAATCTTGAACTCCCCAGTCAGATACACACATGCACCCTGCTTATTTACACGTGCATTCTTTTCTAACCACATAAGCAGGCGTGTATGACTTTCTGGATTTATTCCATTTTAGGGCTGATTTAAATGTCTGTTCAAGTATGGGTTCAAAAGTTAACTTTTTCCCGCCTGTTGGAAAGTTAAAATTACAAAAGATGGTGCTATAAGATCCGTTCAAAGAAAGTTAGAGTTAATCTTGTGTATTTTGGCGCCTTTTCCCTGCCAGCTACTGTACTTGGGGGGAGGGCGTGGAACTTGGAGATGTTGTATGTCCCGTCTCAAGTTCAATGGCAGTTCTTCTAACTCGAGGAGAAGATGGCCATGTTCACAGCCCTAATAATAATTCCACTCACGCCACTTCGGCATCTTGTGTCAAAGTCGAAACTGGCTTCCCCGCCCCCCTTCAACGTGAAAGCTGCCAAGTCGTCACACACCCCACATTCAACCACAACTTAATGGATGGGATATTGTGCATTAAAATGTGTCCCAGATGTAGTGGAGAAGAGAGCACAAGGGAAAAGGGAGACACACCCACACACCCACCCCGACTTAGGCAGAAGGGAAAAAAATCCTAGAGCAAAAACAGCAGGGTGGGGGGGGAAAAAAAGTATTAACAGGAGCGGGAAGAAATCCATCATAATCTTTTTTTTAAAAAAAGGGCGGGGGAGCAGGAGGAGGGCTAATAATTTGATCCTGCAACTTCAGGGACAAGGGGGTGAGGGGAACTAAACTTTGGAATGAAGATTGATTTTAAAAACTCCAACACACCAATCAGAGCTAAATAGTACTTCCCTCACTTAAAAAATTGAACCTTCAAATGAGAAGATGTAACAAAGCTGTGCATAATCACCTTAAAGTGAAGAATGCTGCCAAAAGAGAATGGCTACAGGGTACAACTAAAGTTTCAGTTATTTTTTTTCCAGCATTGGCGGGAGGGGGAGAAGTAGGGAGTTGAAGCAGGAAAAATGCTACATTTCACACTGTTTGGACTCAACAATATTATCCATTGATTCCCGCCATAAAAGTGTGACACATGTACTAAAGTTAGGAAGCTTAAGAGACATATTTGCCTTAGGTCTGGAAATCCAGCACTATAGCTCAACCTGTAAAGCAGAAATGACATTTAGGTAAAACACTTAATAATGCGCAAACAGAAAAAAATCTGTCCCTGGGCTGGAAAGGGGTGCAAGGGACGAACAAGACAAGCAAGTAAAACCCATCATTTCAAAGCCACATACCATCGCACTGTATTGCATTAAATAAAGAGATCTTGAGTCTGTAACAGAACCCTGGGCCGCTGACTTCACGTGTCTCAGGTACAGGTTTGTGGATTTTCTGAAGGGTTGTTTTGGTGTCCCTTTTTGTGTTTCGTTTAAAAAAAAAAAAAACCATCCGGGAGTAGTCTTTTATTTATGTAACTATTGTTTCTGCAATGCCACAATTCCTGGCCGGAGAAGAAGAGGTGGTAAAAGTCAAGTCTAAAAGCAGGCAGCCCCTCTGTCTGGGCATCCAGTTCTCCTTCCTGTCACTTGGAGAAGACTGATTCTTGTGGTTGACTTGAACGCCGTCCAGAGTGCTGTGTGAGTGTGTGTGTGCGCGTATGTGTTTGCTGGGGTTTATTGTTGTTTTAGCAGGGCTGCTCTGCGGGGGGGAGGGGGGGCTGCCTCCGTGCCGGGACTCGGGGCGCGCCGGACAGAGGCAGTCGCTGCGGCCGCGGGGTCGCGCGCGCCCCTTCCCCGCCCTCGGATTGGCCTGGCCGGCGGCGGGGCTGCCCCGGCACCGCCACTCACCCGCGCCCCTTCTCCGCGCCCGGCCCGCCGCCGCCGCCGCCGCCGCCCCGGCTTTCTCTTTCTGCCGCTCGCCGCCCGCCCCGCCCCAGCCGGCCCGGCGCGCGGGAAGCGCGGCTCTTCGCTTCCGCCTGGTGGCGGGAAGGAAACCGAAAGGAGGAGCGGAGGGCGGGCGCGCGGCGATGCATATTCATCAGGGCGCCCGCGGCGGCGGAGGCGGGAGCGGCCCGAGTGGGTGTGGCGGCCGGCGCGGCGCGGGCCCCTCGCGAGTGGCGGGGCTGCTCTTTGTGCCGCCCGGGGGGGCCGGAGCGCGGCGAGGGCGGGCCGGCGGGGAGGGAGGCGTCGCTGTCTGCGGGGCCGCCCCGCGCCGCGCGCCTTTGTGCTCCCGCGGGCCAGGGGCCTCCCCGCGGCGTGCGGGCGAGGGGGCGCGGGCCGAGCCGCGGCGCCAGACTCTGCCGCGCAGGATCCTGATGGTTACGGAATTGGTGCGGCTGCCCCGTTTCCCGCCACGTTGCTCGGTCAACTGCGCGGGGCCACGTTTGTTTCTGAGTACAAGGACTTCGGAAACGTTCCTCAGTGCATAGCGTTATCATTAAAGCGAAGCAACCAGAAAGGGAGCACTTTTGACTTCTGTTTCCATGCGTCCGTGTGAATGTCAGTAATTTAGGGGTAGGTGGAAGAAATCTTCAGCGCCAAAGAAATAGACGAGCCTTGGGTTCCAATAAGTAAACACTCTCACTCTAGGCGAGGTTTGGTAGTGAGACAATAATCATAAATAAAGCAGTTTTGATTAGTGTTTTTTAAAGTTAAAGGTGTGTAGGGTTTTTTTGCTTAGGTTTTAAGTAATAGTTATTTTCATTGTAAGCGTCTGTAGTTTGGTAAAACAGTGCTTAAATGTTAAACTAAATTGTTATATGATCCTGGTAAAATTGAAGAATTAAAAGTAAAAATATCACACTAGCCTTAAATTTACTGAGTACTAACCCACATGTGTTTAGAAAAGATTTTATTACAGAGATCCTAACTAATTATGTAATTGCACAACAGACAACAATAGCTTCAAATATCCTCTAAAAACCCCGTTCAATTATGTGATTACCAGTGGGACCAGAATAGCTCCCGATGAATTGTTCTCATCTCTCCACTAAATGTGAGCATGTCAGTATTTTAATACCAATTACGTTTATCCTCAAAGTCCAAGAGAACTTAACGTTGTTCGGGTCCCCAGTTTCTACAATACACATTATAGAACAAAGAAGACGTTTTGGCCTCATTACGAAAAAAATGTTTTTTTCTCCCGCATATGTATGTGTGTATATATATATATATATATATACACACACACATATTATATAGATGTTTGGCTGTATATCAATAATATACATACCTATTTTCAATGATAATAAGTGGAAAATTAAAAATTGGATTGACCTAGTGGACTTTAGAAAAGCTAAACTTGAACATGGGTTATTAAACTGAAGGCTTAATGGCTCCCAATTTCCCCGCTGAAAAAAACTAGCGCAGTTGTATCTATATCACTTTGGGAAGGGAAATGAAGGATGGGGATGTACACACACATGTGTATGTATGTATCTCTACACTCAGCTATAACTTCCCAAGGAAAGTTCATTTTTAACATCTATCTTGTTCCAAGTTAGGTAATTTTAACCCACTCACCTAGTGTAGCGATAATTCAATCTACCCAGGAAGTCCATTCAAGTGGGTAACAAACAGATCTGTTTCCGTTCTAGGCTTTCCTAATAGTAGTTTCATGGTTAAGTAAATCACATTTAGCACTAAGGCATCAAGAATAAAATATGAAAATTCAATGCGAGTAAATTAAAAAATATTATTTCAAGTGGGGGAGGGAGTGTTTAATTGGGCAATGTTATCAAATTCTAAAACTTTCTTAAGTGTGCCCCAGAAAGTCTTCTCTCTTGTAATTATTTGAAGTCCATGGCAGTCACCAATCCTTCCGAACATCTATTTCATGCAAAGGAGAAATGACATTACAGAGAGGATCCAGTTTTTTTAGGAACTGTCCTAAGACATGAAATGGGAAAAAGAAGAGGACAGGGGAAAAGAAAGGATTTCCTGTGCTCTGGTGACGACTCGGATGAATCTAGATTTAGTGTCACCTGTCAGAGGATTTCTTCCTAAGCTTATTATTTAGTAATAGAATGTACCATTGTATGTCATGTTCAGCGTTTCGTAGATTATCTTTTTTTATTTGCATGTCATTTGTTTCTTTTGACATGTGAAGTTTACAAGAATGCTTATTCCTATACCCATCACTCTTCTGTCTGTCAAATATGTACACATAATTAAATGATATCCAAGGTTTATAAAACAGGAGTCTAATTTTCCATCATGTCATAGAGAAATCGGTTTCAGTAATTTGTAGGCACCACAATGGGTTGTTACTCCTAAATCTTTTAATTGACTAATGATCATGGTCTTTTAATCTACAACACCGGTCAGTTTTCTGGTTTTCATATTTTGCAATGTAAATAAATATATAGAAATTAGGCAGTGTTTTAAAATAGATGCTTCTTTTTAAATTAAAATTATCTTGGTTAAAAGCCTTTCCTAGAGTGTAACTAAAGTCCAGTAGCTTTTTAGAAATTATAACTAATTATTCATTTTTAAAAACTAAGGACTATCCAATGTTCCTTAGGCATTTTGGCCCGCAGACACTTCTAAGTGAATTGATTCCTGCAGTAAAGTTAGTTCTTTTCTGCCTTCAGTTGCAGGCACTAATTCATTCCTAAAACTAACTAGAAGATTCGAGAGTATATACTGATACTTTAGATTTTTTGGTTCTTCCTAAAGCCTATTAACTGGTAATGCAGTTTCTCTCTGTTTTCTTCAAATTAAGAATTTTTTTAATGTTCTAGCAACATCTGCGTGTGTTTATCTTTGAAAATAATCACTATATAATTATTTCTAAAAGGCATGCATTATTACAATGCTTTATGTCATAATTGAAGTAATTCCTCTACCCCATCTAAACCAGTAATTTTCAGTCATTATTCCAAAGGTGTTTATTTTATCTTACTTCTCTACTTCTCAAAAATATAGGAAGTGTGTTTTTATTTCTATTATTTTTTTATTATTAAAGGGTACACTCTAATTTATTAGATTATTATATTTAGCCCATTATTATGCCAGCTTTTGAGCAAATTTAACGTATATAAAAAAGATAGTGGAACATTTAAGACTCAGTACTAAATAAAACACACACCATCTTTTAAAACAATTGGATAGTTATTTTTCAGAATTTGAAAAATACATAATGTATAAACCAGTGTAATCATTCATATTTCACATTGCCTCCAAGAAATAGTTTCAATTATTTCTTAATTATTTAAAAATATTTAGAGAGGCTTAAATTAGGACACTTATAAAGTGCCAACTTTTGGCATTCTGTTGGAGTCCTACAGCTAAGAGCTGTGTCCGTACAACTTTTATTGAGGAGAGGAGAATGTGTATCTAGTACTTTGTGTAAGAGGAACGTCCAAGTATAACAAGCTCTGGTAACTGTTTTTATTTTTCATTGGTTGTAGCAGTCTTCAGCTATAATCTGTTATGCCTTTTCTTTAGACATTGATTGTAAAAATAAACATAGTGTCTTTCCCACAAGACGTAGTTGCTCATGGTACGGAATTATATCTGTGGAAAAGACTTGAGGAGATTACCAGATAAGCCGTTGCAAGGGAGTCAAAACTCCACATTGCCCAGGACAGACACACCAGGTCATTTTCTAACCATTGAGAGTATGAGTACAAAAATAAATATACACACGCAGTGTTCCTTCTTTCACTAACTGCACGCTGCACCTGTGCACACATATATCTGATGACATCTGCTAACATAATAAATCTCAAGTGGTTTGTGGTGTCATCAAAAACCTGAGATGGTGGTATGGCTCACAGCCTCACCAACCCGAGGCTATGGTCTTGATAAATTTCACAAGCTAAATAGAGACAGACTCAGACTCATTCTGTACACGAACCAGAGGTTTTCAAGAGCAGGTTAAGGTGGTTTACCAAAAGCAAAAAAAAAAAAAAGGCCTCTAGTTATGACTCAATGTGTGAAAAATCTGCTCTCTGATTCAATGGCGATAAATCAAGACTATCTCCCAGCTTCAAAAAAATCATTTTTATCTCCTTTGTTATGAATTCTCAATTTGAAGTGTCAACCTTTCTTAGCCTACTCATGTTTTTAAGACTTAATTAAAAAAAAAAACTATGAGCAATTAAATTTTCATATCTTGCTTACTCATACTTTTATATAACTTTAGAATTTCAATCATCAAAATGCCCATAAAAAGAAAACAATAAACTTGATTGAATTTAGGCTGTAATGATGATTAAATTGAGCAAAGAAAAAGCAAGTGTTTTCTCAAAAAATTTTCAGGATATTTTGTGCCATATGTAAGGTTTCTGAAACAACAGAATCAGTAAGGTATTTTTTTTTAAACCATTTTCAAAAAACAGAAGCATCTGGCAATCCAGAAATCAGTGAGGCAACAGGATGCAAGAAAGCGCTAGACAGTCTACTGATCCTTCGATATAGTCCTGGCAAAGGACCATCCTGCCTTGCTCAGTGGGCCATTTTCAACAAGAAAGTGAATGTCAAGCCCCCTGCATCCACATCCTGTGGCTAATTGTCCTCAATGTCAGAGATTCTTTTTGGCATATCTAGAACATGGCAATATCATTTCAAGTTGCCCACTACTAAAAAAGGTCAATAACCACATTTTGTGTCTCTATTCCATGACTAGGAAAGCCTAGATGCAGCCCAGGGAGTAAAGGAAGGATGCAATCCTTCCACAATCATGCATCTTATGCTTAGTATGAGTCCTAACCTGGGACTAGGCACTACCATGCACGGATGGATAGGTTTTTGAGGATTTCTGAGTTTATCATACAAAGGCCTTCCATTCCTTTGTGCTGATATTCTCTTCTAAATTTGTTAAGAAAAGAGTAACCTTCCCATGGGATATCTTGAAAGCCTTCAGATAAACACACTAAATAACAACCATTGGTTTTCTGCTTACTTTACGGGTAGTTGATGTGGGTTTGTAGAATGAAAACAGTTTTTATAGAAACCAAAGAAAAATGTAATGAGGGACAATAAGTAAGGTGCCCACCCCACCCACTAAAAACAAAACAAAACCAAACCCTCGTATAATATATTCAGAAGCCAAACTAACAAAGTTGGGAAACTTTGATACCACTATTCTTCATGATATGGGAAGTATTTTTATAAACAACAGAGAGAAAAAAAAAAAAGGAGGAGCAGTTAGTGAGAAATTTCAGGCACATAAGGTTTACCTAGCCTGCAACTAGTACTGCCTTCTTTTAACAACTTATTGTTTAAAGATGATTGACAAGCAAATGTAGAGGTCAAGGTAGAAATATAAGTTTCAAGAACATACCTAATATCACTACTTCTTTTTTTCTTCATGTCTGGCACCATTCTGAGCTGCTCTCAATAGTTCTTTTACCATTATCTTTTAAAATTTTTTTGTTATACAAACAAAAATTAGAGTAGAGACAGTTCAAATGAACAATTAATAAAATACAAGTGATGTCCACCTACAGTCCCGTCGCCTAAAATTTGTTTCCTTTGCACATATTCCAATCCAGCATTTGCTTCTATGCACATATACTATTTGCATAGTTATAATCGTAAGGTAGATAGAATTTTGCTTTGTAACTTTACCACTTAACCTTCTATTTACATCATTGATATTGGTGAAAGAGCACAAAATTGTAAAATATTAAAACTAAATGAGACTTTTGGGACTTCTGGACAAGGGATGAAGAAACAAAACTGGCAACATCTTGGATTTTGCCCTCTCATATTTTTAATGTTGGAATTCACTGTGAACATTTAAAACTTGGGATATTTTTCTTAAAAATCTGGATATCCTGCTTCTCTGGAAAAAGTGGCAGATGAGCCATTTTTTGGACAAGCGTTGCCCACAGCTTAGAGCAGCATAGCTTCTTTCCCCTTTAGATGGGGCTTAGTCTCCACAGTCACCATCTCTCCCTGTTGCATTACAATGGCCCACTTTCCTCCTTTACCAACTCGCCTTTTATCCCCACAAGTTTGCATCCCTTGATCTAGACCAAATGCTCTTCTTATAGATAAAAAATAAAAACAAGGTCCAGAGAGGTAAAGTGACCTGCTTAAGGCTAACAAGCTAATTAGTAGCAGTGCCAGCTCTGTAAAAGCGGCCTGCTGACTCTAAACAAGTGCTCTATGTATTAACGTCTCTTTCAGAGAAACGTGGGGAAGGAGGGTTCTGTGTGCCAGTAGGAGCGCCTCACCAAAACTACCAGGATCACAAGCTCCTTTACAGACTGAAAGGTCTCAGGTTAGCCACTTGCCACCTTTTATGCTCCTGGTCATAATTAACACTTGATGTCCACAAGTGAGACACCTGAACCCCCATAAATCCTGGCGCTACTCTCAGTGACTCCTGTTCTTTCATTAAAAACAAAATATCAGAATGCAAGTGAGGGAAGCTGATCACTTTAGGGAGGTAATGTCAAATCTGCCCTAGTTGATAAAGGAACTAGTTAATTAAAAAGTAAAATACTTTAGGGGCTGGCCAGGTGGAACACCAGTTAAGTTCACATGTTCTACTTCGGTGGCCCAGGGTTTGCCAGTTCGGATCCCGGGTGCTGACATGGCACTGCTCATTAGGCCATGCTGTGGTAGGTGTCCCACATATAAAGTAGAGGAAGATGGGCACAGATGTTAGCTCAAGGCCAGTCTTCCTCAGCAAAAAATAAAAAAATAAAAAAAGAGGAGGATTGGCAGCAGATGTTAGCTCAGGGCTAATCTTACTCAAAAAAAAAAGTAAAATACTTTATAATATTCCTATCAGACCTACTGCATAGAGGTGTGATGATGTGCCAATACCCTAGATAACCACTATTCTAGAAAATATAAAACTCCCATATCTGCACAGAGACTATATTTTCTGAACGTTAAATCAAAACATGTGGTGCAACCAAGAACTTTCTTTTCTTAGTGAATTTAAGATTTTGAAAAGTTCTACAAAAGTTTTTAAAAAATGAATCAGTGTTAGCTATGGGTTAATAAATGGGCTTTATGCAAAATAATAAAATTGTATACCATCTAAGACTGCCTGATCTTATATTCACGTGAGAAGCTCTTAGAAATTTGCCTAGAAAGTGGGATTTGATGACAGTACCTGCCATGTTGTCATTGTCATTAACTGTCCTTGTGGTTTGAGCTCGCTTGTAGTGCTTTGTTCTTCAGACAGGACACTCCCTCTCTAGGTTCTGCTCCCAAATGGAGAAGGACCTGAGAACACATATACGACGTCACGGAGTCAACACAGTAAATAATTGAGAAGCTCATACATTATGTACACGTTGAGTCTACAGTTACTGTCTTGGCGGGCGCAGAAGACGTCCATATTCAATCAGGCTCTAGGCTCATTCACAGAAGCCGTCTTAATGGCCTTTCTTCTGGCTGAAGCACCATCTTAGTTGAGCAGTGGGGGCACTCTACTCCGCATTTAGGAGGCCAGACCCTCTGTGCCAGGTTTCCGTGCAATCCAGATATGCAGGCTTCTTTAGGAGCATTTTAAATGACTAACCCCGAGCTGGATCTTCTCCTTTGCTGTAACCAATGGCAGCACCTTAATTAAGCGAGGCTTCCCCTGGGGCATTGGTTTTCCCCAGTCTTAGGTTAAAATGAGTGTCTTGACAAGTGATAATAATTACTGCGTACTGAGGTCTAACTATGGCTCTGCTGTGTGCTCAGTATGTCACATATATAATCTCAGTTTTTTTAAAGATGAGGAGCCTGAGGCTTGGAGAGATGAAGTAACCCATGGAAGGCCACGGTGCTCCTAATCCAGGTCTTTCTAATCCCGAAGCCCATGCCATAGCAGAGTACCATGTAGCAAGGACAGGGCACAAGGCTGCAACCATCCACGTGAGTGTGGCCCCTTCACAGGAGTCGCCTTGGCAGGCTCGATGGTAGTCCTTAATGCACGTTTACCACTCGTCTTTTGAAATTGCCTTTAGAACCTCAGGCACATTCTTTGAAACATTATCAATAGGATAGATCTTTCTCCTTTGAATGTGGATTTGAGTTTTGGATATAGCCATGATTCATTCAATACCCTGTGGTGATTAAAGAACTTAGCGAGCTGGGTAAACCAGTTTTGGGTTGAAAACAAGGCATGACAGAGTGTACCAAGATTACTGTCATTCTCCAGCGTGTTCTGAAAATAATGGAATAGAGGCTTTGGATTTAGAGGCACCCGGGATTTGGGGTTCAAATCCTGATTTCACCACCTGAAAGCAAGGTGATTCTTACCAAGGCATGTAATAATTCTTAGCCAAAGTTTTCTTCCCTCCAAAAAGAGCATAAGAAAATAGTGCCTATTACAGTGTTGTGGTTTGGGGATCAAAAAATATCATATGTCAAATTACGTAGGAATGTCTCTGAAATGTGGTCCTTTCTCAGTAAGTATTTCCTGAATCTATCAGATTATTTGTCTCTGTCTTTGTCCTTCTAATGTGGTGAGAAATGATAAACAAGGGTTAATGTGGCCTGTGACAATGACCAGACCCCCAGGGCCCTTCTAAATACCACTGGGACTGGCATATAGCATTTATTTGCACTTATAATTAAAAAACCAAGAGGGATGTTCCTAGCTCCCTGATGCTAAGGAAAGTGGATTTAAAGGAGACTGCGGTGCAGTTTGAAGTTTTGGGAAGGCAGTTTCTATCTCAAGTTAACTTCTATGCTCTCTCTTGAAAGGTAGGAAATATAATAGCACTTCCAGAGGAAGTGCCCCTTCCTTAACATTTATGGAGCATCTGCCCTCTGCCAGGTCCTGTGTTCAAGGCAGGACATGGGACATACTGTTCCTGAGTGTCCAAAGGGCTGATTTGGTGACAGGCATAGAATAATGCTATCCAAATGATAAGAATTGAGAACCCCTCAGAGCCCATTGACACAAACAGTATCATTCATCTATTGAATAAGATGTTGTAACTCTTCAGGCCCCAATGAGCATCAGCCATGTCCAGGAGCTACAGTGAACAAAACAAACAAAATTCTAGCATAGAGGAAAGAGACCTGGAACGGGGAAGGGGAGAGGAGAATAAATGGAGAGCTAACAGTCTGTGTGGTGTTCTGAATTTATTGGCCTGCTGGGCTTCTCTGTGAGGTCGAAGGGTGGTCTGAGAATTCTAGAAACCTTGCAGGAAGATGTTTATCAAAAGAAGGAGAAGAAGAGTGTGCAAACTTTTTGCAGCATACAGAAAATCAGGGATATCCATCAAGGCTAGGGGATGGGAGCAGCCCCTTGGGGAGTTGTAGAACCTTTGCAACTGATCTAGAACCACTGCGGTCTCTCCTTCCGGGCTCCCTGCAAGCGTGAATACTTGGAGTCATCTTTTCCTTTTCAAGCTGACTTAGGTTCATTATCATATTGTGAAACTTATTATGAAACTCCCCTGCATGCCCCATCCCCAAAACATTGGCTTTGCCCACCCTTGAAATCTCTCCTCCTTCAAGTAGGGCTCATTCTAGGCCCCACCACACCTTAAAAGGGAGACATAAATGTGGGCAACCTTAGCACAACTATAGAGTAACATTAAAGGCCCATCAAGACTTAATCACTAAGGAGAAAAGAGGCACCTCAGCAGCCTTGGGCTAATTCTTTGGATCCCTAAAGGGCGAGACCTAAGTGATGGCTCCCATCTCTCTCTTCCCCTGCTTTAAAAAAATAAATTTTTGGTGCTGGCCTAGTGGGTGCAGTGGTTAAGTGCGTGTGCTCCGCTTCAGTGGCTGGGGTTTGCAGGTTCCGATCCGAGGCACAGACCTACACACTGCTCATCAAGCCGTGCTGTGGCAGTGACCCACATACAAAGTAGAGGAAGATGGGCACAGACGTTAGCTCAGGGCCAGTCTTCCTCACTAAATAATTAAATAAATAAAAATAAATTGTTGTCCAGTCATACAATGGAATATTATATAGCAACAAAAAGGACAAACTTCTGTATAACATGCATGTAGAATAGCACACACCATACACGATAACAAATTTATCCATATCACCACAATCCATATGAAGAAAAGGAAAATTACTGGGAATCCAGAAACCACGTCCCACTCTCTGCCACTTACTACCCCCACCATCCTTCCCAAAGATGACCACTATCCTGATTTCTAACAATACAAATTTATATTGTCTATTTTTGTCTAAATTAGTGCCTAGTTTATATAAAGGGAAGCATATGGTATTTACTCTTTTATGTCTGAACTATTTTGTTCAACATTTCATGTGAGAGTCCTTCCTTGCTGTTGCAGGTAACAAATTTGGGGTTTTTCTCACACTCCAGTATGAAATTTTTTTGTACGCATACAACACAATTTATCTATTCAATACTTGACAACTACTGGGTTGTTTCCAGTTTGTAGCCAATACATATAATGGAGATATGAGCATTCTTCTACATGTTTTCCATTGTACATATGTATAAATTCTCTTGGGCATGAACCTAGGAAGAGAATTTCTGGATTATGAAGTAGCCTATGATAAATTTTAGTAGATAATGCCAAATAGATTTTCAAAGTGATTGTACTAATTAACACTCCCACTAGCAGTGTATGAGAGTTCTAGTTGTTTCACATGTTCACAACGCTTTGTATAATTGGTATTTTTTATTTTCGGAGTAGAGTAATATCTCAATGTGGTTTTAATTTGCATTTTCCAGATGAAGAAAGAGATTGAGATGCTTTTCATCTGTTTATTGGCCATTTGGATACCGTCTTTTGTGAAATGTCTGTTCAAATATTTTGACCATTTTTAGTTGGGCTCTCTGGTTTTTTTCTTATTGATTTGTTGGAGTTCTTTATACTTTCTGGATGTGAGACTTTTGTCAGTTCTCTTGTAGACTTCTCTTTGCACTTTGTGGCTTTCAATTTCACTCATTTAATGTTGTAATATTTTTGTAAGTTTTTACAAAACACATGTACTAAGAAATATTGCCATACAATAAACTGGAAATATCTAAAATGTACTTTTGTGTTTTTTTTTTGAGGAAGATTAGCCCTGAGCTAACATCTGCTGCCAGTCCTCCTCTTTTTGCTGAGGAAGACTGGCCCTGAGCTAACATCCATGCCCATCTTCCTCTACTTTATATGGGGACACCTGCGACAGCATGACTTGATAAGCAGTGCCGTGTCCACACCCGGGATCCAAACTGGCGAACCCCGGGCCATCAAACTGGAACGTGCACACTTAACCGCTGCACCACCGGGCCGGCCCCTAAAGTATACATTTTAATAGATGTGTACACTCATGAAACCATCACCACAATCATGATAGGAAACGTTTCAATCACCCTCAAAAGGTTTTCATTGTCCCTTGTAGTCCCTCTCTCTTGCTCCGCCTCCCCTGCAACTAGTGATCTGCTTTCTGTCATTATAATTTGGATGGCATATTCTAGAATTTTGTGTAAATGGAATCACACAGCGTGTACTCCTTTTTGGTCTGGCTTCTTTCATTCAGAATATTTTGACATTTACTCATGTTGCTGTGTATATCAATAGTTCATTTCTTTTTATTACTGAGTTGTATTCCGTTATATGGTATATCACAATTTATCCATCATTCGTCGATGGGTAACTAGATTATTTCCAGTTTTTGACTATTACAAATAAAGTTGCTATGAACATTCTGTACAAGTCTTTGTATGGACATAGCTTTCAATTCATAAGCTAGGAATGGAATTTCTAGGCATATGGTAGGTAGCTCTTTAAAGGTTTAACTTTTGGGGAACTGTTAAACTGTTATCCAAAGTGTCTATACCATCTTACAAATCCATCAGCAATTACAAATCCATCAGCAATGTAGGAGAGTTCCAGTTCTACATCCTCACCAACTTAGTGCAATCTTTTCTTTTCAGCCATTCTAATAGGTATGTAGTGTGTTCCATCATCATTTTAATGTTTGTTTCCCTGATGACTAATGGTGTTGAGCATCTTTTTTTTAAAGATTTTATTTTTTCTTTTTTCTCCCCAAAGCCCCCTGGTACATAGTTGTATATTCTTCATTGTGGGTCCTTCTAGTTGTGGCATGTGGGAGGCTGCCTCAGTGTGGTTTGACGAGCAGTGCCATGTCCATGCCCAAGATTCGAACCAACAAAACACTGGGCCGCCCACAGCGGAGCATGCGAACTTAACCACTCGGCCATGGGGCCAGCCCTGAACATCTTTTTATGTGCATATTTGCCATTCCTTTTTTTTTTTTTTTTGGTGAGGAAGATTTACTCTGAGCCAACATCCATTGCCAATCTTCCTCTTTTTTCACTTGAGAAAGATTAGTCCTCAGCTAACATCTGTGCCAATCTCCCTCTATTTTTTTCTATATGGGTCACCACCACAACATGGCTTGATGGGTGGTGTAGGTCCATGCCTGGGATCTGAACCTGCGAACCTGGACCACCAAAGCAAAGCATGCCAGACTCAACCACTATACCACAGGGGCCGGCTCTGGTATTTGCCATTCTTATATCTTCTTTGGTAAAGTGTCTGTTCAAATCTTTTGCCCATTTTTAAAATTGTCCTGTTTGTCTTCTATTAAGTTATTAGAGGTATTGGGTCTTTTGCTTTTTTTTGGTATATTGTGGATACAAGTCCTTTATCAGATATTTGATTTGCAATATCTTCTCCTAGACTGTGGCTTTTCTTTTCAGTCTCTTAACCATGTCTATTAAAGAGTAGAATTTTAAAATTTTGATGAAGTCAAAATTATGGATCATGTTTTTGGTTTCATATCTAAGACCTTTTGCCTAATCCAACATCAAATTTTTTTCCATTTCTTTTGGAATTTTTATAGTTTTTATGTTTACATGAGGTCCATAATCCATTTTGAGGTAAATTTTGTATGTACTGCAAGGTATGGATTGAAATTCATTTTTTTCATATAGATATCCCATTGTTCCAGTACCGTTTACTAAAAGACTATCTTTTCTCCACTGAATTGTCTTTATACCTTTGTCTAAAGTCAGTTATCCATATATGTATGGGTCTATTTCTGGACTCTTTATTCTATTTCATTGGTCAATTTGTCTGTCTTAATGCCAAAAACACACTGTCCTAGTTACTATAGCCTTATAATAAGGATTGAAATCAAGTAGTGTTAGTTCTCTAAATTTGTCCTTTTTAATATTGTCTTTTGGTGAACTCTTCTATTGTATTGTTCTTTTGATGAACTCTTCTGGTGTTTATTTATTTTTTGTGTGGAAGATTGTCCCTGAGCTAACCTCTGTGCCAATCTTCCTCTGTTTTGTATGTGGGATGCCGCCACTGCATGGCTTAATGAGCAGTATATAGGTTTGCACCCAGAATCCGAACCTGCAAACTCCAAATTACTGAAGTAGAGCCCACAAACCCAACCACTACGCCACCAGGCCAGCCCCTGTTTTGTTTGCTTTTTAACCCGTTTTCTCTAAGAAACCTTGAATCTCCTCAGACAGACTCTCTTCCAACTTGGAGCTAGAAATAACACCTGCGAATTTTAATTCCTTCATTCCTTTGGGCTTGAAAGTCAATTTTATTCAAAGTTCTTTTATTAAAATGCATGAACCCCGAAGGGAGTGAGGTTGTGGGGGTATTAAGCCAAGCAGTCGTCAGCTATTATGGTAACTGACAGCCAGCTGAGAATCTGACCTTTTTGCAAAGAGACTCTACAGAGCGACCTCTTGGGGATGGGAAAGCCCAGGTGGAAGGGTGGAGGGAAGGGAGCCTCTGATTTATAGTAATATTTAAAAGTTACCAGGACTTGTGCTGGCTGTTTTGCATATAGCATCTTATTTTATCTAGGATTCTTGGAATTCCCCTTCTAGGAATATGCTCTTGAGCAGGCTCAGCAAACGTTTTCCGTAAAGGACCAGATGTTTTAGGTGGGGCCAACTTCATGGGCTTAGATCACTGCAGTCATACAACACCTTATGCTTAGAAAGATTTTGTCCTTGGTTTAATACTCTGCTGTCCCCGTGATGAAACTCTTGATAGCTTTTTTTTTTTAATGAGGCCCTTAATTTTCATGTTAAACTGGATATTCTGTAGCCAATCCAGATTTTAGGGTTTCCGGCCCCATGGTCTCTGACGCACCTATTCAACTCTGTCAGCCCACGTTACATGAATGCAGCCATAGATGATATGCAAACAATGAGCCTGGCTGTGCTTCAATAAAACTTTAGTTATGGACTTGAGATTTGAATTTAATATTACTTTTACACATCTTGAGATATTTTTCCTCTTTTTTTTTTTCTCCCTCAATCATTAAAAAGGACGTAAAAACCATTCTTAGCTGGCAAGCCATACAAAAAGAAGCAGTGCGTTCTATTGGGCCTGTGGGTGGTGGATTTCTGGCTCCTCCCTGGGGAAACTCCTGCACACGTGCAATAGGTGACGTGCACAGGAAGTTCATATCAGAATTGTTCGTGAATGCTCCAAATTAGAAGCAACCAAAAGTCCCCACAAAGGTAGAATGGTTAAATACTTTGTAGTTTACTGAAACACAACATATGGTTGAAAGAAAGAAGCAATTCATAAGACTGTGCAGTATGGTTTTATTTATATAAAGCTCAAAAACGGGTCTATATAAATGCTAAAGCCAAAATTAAAAAAAAAATGCAAGGAAGTGATCATAAGAAAAATCAGGATAATGATGACCTCTTGGGAGAGGTGGTGATGGGGAGGGGACTTCTGAGGTCCAGGCACTATTGTATTTCTTCACCTGGGTCATGTTTTCATTGGTGTTTGTTTTATATTTATTCTTTGAACTATACCTTTTATGCATCTATTCTGAAATGTGTATCTCATAATTTTTAAAATTTCGGTTCTTAATTCTAACCCTCAGTTGGCATTTGGAGCCCCATTTCATCGTGAGGTTAGGGGCAAGGGTGCTACATGCCAGGGCCACATGTTTCCAACTTCCTGAAGCTTCTCTGATGTAATTTTGAAGACCTTTGGCATCCATCTGGCCCTGGGCTTCACATTTGCCAAGAAGAGTCTTGGCTTTTATAGCATTCAAATGTTTCTCTTTTCAGTTTACTTTCGTCTCAGACACTAATGCTCTCAGCCAAATTCCCTCAAGGTCAAAGCCACATTATTATGGGTTCCATTGTCTTGAAGCCTTTCTTGTTTGCAAATTCCATTTTTCCTAATTTCAAAATATAATTATAAATAATTCAATCACATTGAATTGGGCAGTGGATGTGTGTACTGGCTACTTTCCCTTTATTCCTCTGCTCCTCGGTGTTTATTCTCTTCTTAATATTTCTACCTTCTGGCTATGTGTGGCTGGATGTTGTCATTAACTCGGCAGAGCTAGATTGAAAGAAAAGAAAATTGGAAAGGACGTGAGTTTAGGAGTTAACCAACTGGAGTTTGAACTTCCACTCAACCTATCAGCTGTGTGTTCATAGCCAGTGACCTAACCTCTCTGAATCCTATCTTTCATTAAAAGAAGTGAGGGCTAATAGCTATGAGACAGACTCAGTGTGAGGATTAGATATGTAAAGGTTAGACAGGAAAGCCTGTGAAATGTGCCTCGTTCAACACCTTGTGCCATTGTATGACTTGCTGCAGGCATGCAACAAATTTTAGTTTACTTTCTCCCTCCCTGCCTCCTTCCTTTCTTAGCTTTTGCAAGATTTTTCTGTCTACCTTTATCAACCATGTTAATCCAGCAATTGCCTAACAAGAGAAAAGGATGGTAGACAGGTTGGGGACAGGAAAAATTAAAGGTTGAAAGAAAGATTCTTCTCACGAGCCTGGGGAAAGAGCACGTGTCACACTTCACTTACCCATTCCTCTTTATAATCCTCATTTTTCCCTTGAACTCACACCTAGAAACCCAAGAACTCATGCCTCTTCACACCTAGAAACCCAAGAACCATAGCAAGGATGCTGTTCGATTCTTTAGGGAGCCTAAGAGAACTGCATCATGACCTTAGGGATGAAAATTGCCCCCATGTAAGTCACTTAGAAACCTATCTGGCATATTGTCAGCACTCAATAAATGTTGGATATTATTACTGTTATTGTTGTTATGACGATGGTTATTGTTGTTCAGGACAACATCTCAGTACGTGCAACAGAAGTTGTAAGGCCGTTAGCTGCCTCGTTTGCCAAATGCATACCCAAGTTACAAATGATAGCAATGGTTGTTTCGTTTAGCATTTCCCAGTCTCCCCTGTCATTTCCCCCCCAAATGTTTCATTTGCCTTTTCCAGAACAAACATCATTATAATCACTTCTTGTTCACATCTCTGATATCCCCATGGCTCTTGCTACTCTCACTGGTAGAAGCAACACCTCTGAATGTACTACCATCTGCAAATATCATTAGCTATTGTTTATTCCCTCTCCCACACTATTAATGAAGATGTTAATTAAGACCAGAACTAACACTGACCCCAGCAGCAATCCACTAGACATTTATCCAACTGGATAAACTTCTGTTAGTCATTACCCACAGCTCATAGACATTACCACTCCTCCATTCCCTTCATCTGCTAATTTGTACGAGACCGGGGGAGAGAATTAAGGGAGCCCAGTATTATTTAAAAATTAACACTGATACTTTAGGGTTTTGGGAAAGGGATTTCGTGGAACATCAGAAGGGCAGTTGTCAATAGTATGCATGAATGAAGTGAGCCAGCCTCCAACAGAATTTGGCAATTGCCTGGGTAAGCTTAAGGGTTTCTGAGAATTTAGCCATACATCGTAAGGCTGGAGTACACCAACGCAAATTATAGAGTTCTCTTTTCAGGCACTTGCATTTACATATGATCAGACCGAGGCCCAAAGAGGTAAAGAAACCCGTCCAAGGTCACTTCCCTAGTTAGGGACAGAACCTGAATTGGAAGTTGGGGCTCTGACTTCTAGTCGCATGCTCTTTGCAGAAGCCAAGTTGATCACGATTCACAGAGGTTCTGTGCAGACACCTGTGCGTTAGCCCATTAAATCCTAAACTCATGGAGCACAGTGTCCATCAACTTCATCTTTTTGTCTCCAGCCAACCATCTCCTATAGTAGGAGCTCTTTATCCTCTTATTAAAGGAAGGAGCATTATTCACCAGGATGCACTGTTCTCTCAACCTATAAATTAGTGGTTCTCAACCCTGGCTAACCATTAGAATCACCCAGGGGAGCTTTTAAAAAATTCCGATGCCCACACCACACCCCTAGAGATTTGGGTTTAATTGGATTGAGGAGAGGCCCAGGCACTGGTAATTTTTTAAAGCTCCCCAGGTGATTCTAATGTGCAGCCAGAGTTGAGAGCCACGTCAGAGGAAAAGGTGTTTTTCCAAAGACTCCTAAATTGGGAGGTTTCTTGTTCTATAGAATGGGGTCAGTACAGAACCGCTGTAACTTAGCAATTAGGACCAACCCGTTCTCTGAAACAGGAAATGGACTGCTCTTCAACCCTTTTCCTGGGGAAGAATGCAAAATTATATTGCCAAATCACAACGATGCAGTTTAGCATCTATTAATCTGGTGGTGGTATTTACAGCTGGGAATTTTTCCAAGGTTAACTTTAACTGTGTAGGCAGTGGTGCCAACTTAAAGCTCTCAGGTGGTCCCAAAGTGAGTTACTGGTTTAGTATAATAGCTGACCCAGTGGAAGCAAAGTCAAGAAATGACAGAGGACTTACCAGTGTTGGAGGGGTTTGCTTGTTTAGACATTAATATCCACTGTACCCATTGCAGTAACAAATGCCTTCCTGTTGCTGGTATGGCAATGAAGCCTTAGTCGACGAAGAATGTAGGTCAAAGGCAAAATAAGGAAACACAATCTCAGGCTTCTTCCTGGACAAGAGCCCAAGAAGAATAAAAGACAAGGCTTTGGAAGGCTTCAGAGGCTGCTAGTCTTCTGGCATCATACTTTGTGGTCTTTTCCATTTTAGGGGAACATCCCTAAATGACTAAGTGCCAAGTAACACTCACACCTGTCAGAATTGGGGAATTCAGAGTACTCATGTTTGGTTGTACAGGTTGTTCACTGCCCAAGGGTGCCTGGCTCTTGGGGACTGAAATAGGCAGTGAGAAGATGTGCTTCCAAGAAGGGCAGACAGCTCTATTTGTAGTTCACAGAAAGGTGCCACATGGAAATTGGGATGCCTGAAGAGGGAAAAAGACACAACTTTCCACATCCTTGTCATAATATGAAAACTATGTCATGTGATGAAAACAGGGAAGAAGAGAGAAGAGCAAAGAGATGACCAAAAGTGTTGAAGAGGGAATGTGAGGGATTGCCCACCCTCCCAGAATATGCTCCAATCAGAGTGCCTCTCAATGGTTGTTAAGGCCAGGATAAAACAGGAAAGTGTACAGGAAGCCAGTGAAATGTGGAAATAGAGTATCTGTCGAACAGACAATAAGACCCATGGGAAAAGGAAGTCTAAGGTGGGAACAGTTTTTACATGTTCACTCTCACACCAACTGAAGTCAGGGCCCCAGCCACGGCTCACAGACTTGCCCGCTGCTGTTACAACCTGGTTCAGCTTCTGGGAATGGGAAAGAAAGAGAAGGAATCCCAGCAACAGTCACTGGTGGAGGGCCAGGACAGGCGCCTCCACCAGTGAATGCTTCCAGATGCACTGAAGTGTCATCCCAAAGCACTGCTCGAGGAACAGCTCAGCTAGCAAGTGACTCCTCTGGAGGAAAAAAGATCAGTCATTCTGACAAGGTCAGAATACCAAGAAAACAGCATTCCCAATTGAGAAGTTATGGGTCAGGACCACAGTTCATTAGAACATATTCTTTTCTTGCTTCTCCTTTCTCCTGTCTTAGACTTTTTGGCCATGGCATGATTTTTAATAAGTCCCCAAAACAGAGGCTCTCTGGATACACAGTCTCAAATAAAGACATGTAAATGGTTGGGTTTTGGATAAGGGTTCTCTCCCCTTTAACTATTGAAAAGAAAGACTCTAGGGGAAGGAGTGGAATAATGGAGCCAAATAATCCCATCCAAGAACAAATTATCCCAGGTGGTAGTTGAGCAGAGAATTAGCGGTGTGGTCTGTACTGCTCCAACATTGGGCTCACAGAGCGGTAAAATTTCCATTAGGATCTGAAAAGTGGGGCAACTTGTCTGATTTCCCCTTTGCTTGCACCTTGGAAAGCTCAGGAGGAATCCAGTGGAGTGGGAAGGAAGGAAGGAAAGAAGGGAGAAAGGGAGGGAGGGAAGAAGGGGGAAAGAAAGGAAAGAAAGCAGTTAGGGAGACTCATTCATTGAGCACAAACCGCTTGCCAGGCATTGCCCTTGGCTTTTTCATACATGCAATTCCACTTAATCTTTAGAACACCACTGTGAGGGAGGGATAGTTGCCTAGCTAATTAGTGGCCAGGTTATATTCAAGTCAGGTTTCTCCGATTTCAAAACTCCTTCCTTTTCCTCTTAACAAGTTGTCTCCATTCACTAAATATGCACACAAGTACACCTGCATCTACGCATGTGCATATGTGTTTTATAACGTCACCGTTTCTTAATACTGTCCTTATCACCAAGCAACCAAACGAGGGTAAATTTCCGATTTCTGTTTTTCATACGCTTCTCAAGCTAAAGAGGCTTTCCTCTCTTCAGAGTTGCACCTAATGTTGTTTTCATCTGTCTTTGCCTGCACGTTATTGAAGAAAAGAGGAAGGAGTCAGGCTGAAGGAGATCATTTGTCCTGGTTCTGTTGCCTCCTGGGCATGGTTTGTTTTTTTAGGGGGAGGGGAGATGCCAGCATTCTGCCAACCCAATACCATCCGACTGTGGGAATTCTCAGATGTGCTTTAGATAAACAGTTCAGCCCCGTTTTACCCACAACCTTCTCATAGTTGAAATCTCCCCTTTACTGCAAGACAACCATCCTTGGTGAATCTTCTTTTCAAGCAGCCATTCTATACTTCCCTTAAAGAGGAATTGAAGACCTCGCCCCCATTACCAGAGGCCACTACCTTTTTGTTCTTTCCTAAGAGGAAGTGGACCAGGGCTGGGGGTGGGAATGCATGTGATGAGGCTGCAGCCTCCCTCCCCATTGGCCACCTGCTGCCCAGAGGAGGAGAGCTGCGGCCAGGTTTTCCCTGTCTCTCCCTGGAGCAGACACAGATGCTTCAGGAGGAGATGCTATCATAAAAGGGCTTATTAGAAAAAAAAATGTGTGAAAGGGATGGGGCTGCTGGCAGGGACGCTTGTTCCCTGCTTCAGCCTCTGCTGTCTGCAGTCTCCATTTATTCTTTTCTGTCTCTATTCCCGCTTTCCATGAGTTTATATCCACTTTATAAAGAAAAGCAATCCCCAGGCAAAGATGTTTACAGGATTTTACTAAAGTTTGGTGGAGAGGAGGGAAGAGGAAGGAAGAGGCTGTATTGGGGGGCACGGGGTGGGGGGATGATAGTGGCTGCTGGAGAGAGAGGGAGTGAGAGAAAGTGAAGGCAGGCATGCATGAGAGTTCCCGGCAGCAGCCAAGAAGCAGAGAAAGGGCGGCTGGGGACAAGGGGGGAAAGTGTGCCAAAAGCCTTATAGAAAAAGAGCAAAGACCTGAACAGGAGGAATGGTTAAAAACTGAAGTGCAAATGGACTTTGGGAGCCTGCTGGCAAAGACGGCTGCAAACAAAATACAAAACAGGCCACCGTGACAACTCAGAGCAACAAAGTTCTGAGTAGGCCGTTAGGGGATGGCACAGAAATGGCCTCGCAAATAAATAAATAAATAAAGGCCAGAGTATGCTAATATGCCAAGGGCCTTTAGAGAGAGGGAGAGAAAGAGAGAGAGAAAACGAAGGTCTGAGACACAGAGCGACATCAAGTGAAAGCAAAACAGAACAGACAGGGACAAAACACACACACACATAGCCAGACCCCAAGAGAGGGACCTAGAGAGAGAGGCATACAGAGAGAAAGACAGAAAGGACTGGGAGAGGGGGTGACTAGGGTGGGAGTGGGGCGAGAGAGAAAGTCTCCAGCCAAATGCGGGAGACTTGGCAGGTCGACAGCGGCCGCGGGCCAGGCAGTAACTGCACTTGCTGTGTCTAGCCTATTGTTGTCTCCGAGGGGGGGCAGGGGAGTTGTTTGTTTGTTTTGTTGTTTGGCCTCTTTGTCTCTTTTGTTCCAAGCAGTTAGTTTGCTTCTTTCCCAGACACTGGGCTGATGGAGGAGCTTTATGGATTTTTCTTAAAGGGACAGGATTAGCCAGTTTATCAGTATTAGACTGATTTCTTAGTCTCCACCAGTTCCTACCTAAGTGACTCTTTTATTTTTTTAAAAGGATCATATTAAGAAGGGGGAGTCAGTGTTGGTGAAGTTTTTGTGCCTGATTAACAAGAATAAACTGGTCGATTTCACCCTCCCCATTAAACCCCCTCCTACAGGGTGGCCAGCCCTGCAGGGGGCACAAGGAAAGACAGAAAGAACACCCTACAAACAAAAGTAAATGGAGAACATGCATGAATCCCTCCAAACACATTGGCGAATGTTTTTTTTTTTTTTTTTACCTAGGTATCAAGATTAGAAATATAAACTCGAGGCTTTAAATAACCAGCAGAAGAGGGACTTTGAAGGAGGAGGGGTGGTGGAGGCACTGGGTGCCCTGCCTTACACCCAGGCCCTTCCCAGAGGAGAAACAGCACAGCCACCAGGCTTGGGGAGCTGTCCTCAGTCCCTCCCCAGGGCTTGGCCTTCCTGAAGGAACTGACCATTAAGACAGTCAGGCAGCCCACGGCTGGCCAGCGTTGGAGGGTCCTGGGTCTCGAAACTGAAGGGATAGCTGCTTTTTATGTATTTGTAGGGGGGGAAGGGGTCTCCTGCAAGCCTTGGACTTTTTTGTTTCCACAGAAACTCCCAGCTTCCTGTGCTAGGAGACATTGAATAGGTTTTGGTCTAAAGCGGAGAGATTCCGAAGGAAATGAAATTTTGAAACTCCCCAATTCATCTACCTGCGATTTTCAATTCCTCCCTAGACTTCCCGCCAAAAGCACGTCCAGCCCTTTTTCTTAATCCTATCTTTCCCCTCTCTTCTCCTGCCTTAAAATCTCCCATTGAAAGCTAGGGTGCCAGAGATTAAAAATACATCAATACAGTTCCAGGGGCTGGGGCTCAATGCAGGGTCCGGAGGGGTGGAGATGGCAAAGGGAAGTGGGGCTCCTCTGTGAATGCATCCTTTCTATTCAAAGTAAGCACAGAGCAGAGTGCACGCTTCTGACCCCCGAAGTGCGGCTGAGAGTACCGGCTGGCTCTGGGGGATGTGGGTGCTCGTCCACCACCCGACTCTCCAGGAGTTTGAGACTTAAAACAAAAGATACACAATTCTGTCTACGGCTCAGGCTTGGAGGTGGCGGGGTGAGGAGTTTAGAAGCAGGGCCGCTTTCACCCGCGAGTGTATCCACCGCTGCCCTCTACCTTAATTTCTCCCCCTCTCGCCTCCTCCCACCCCACGCCTTTGTCGAAACCGCCATAGGGGTCCGCCGACGTCGCTGCGCAGTTTTGTTCCTGCTGGGGTGCCATGGGCCAGAAACCTCCCGCCTTTCCACGCGACCCTCTGCTGGGCTCTCTCCGACACAGCCTTAGTGGCAACGTGGGCCCAGGCGTGCCGGGACCACCCCGGGGGTGGGAGAGGTGCGACTTTGGCTCCGTGGGCCCAGGTCGAACAGGGCCTATGCGAGGTGCGGTCCAAGGGAGCGGAGCAGGGGCACCCCGGCGCGCGGGGCACGTGTTTGTCCACAGCACGGGAAATACAGAATGTGGTAGGGCGCAGCTCTCCCACTGCTCTTGGGGGCAGGCAGTTGTAGCCACCTTTGCCTAGGTAGACGTTTCACGTCCACGGTCACCCGAGGTAACTGACATCCTCCTAACCTTGAGCTTAAGCCAAACTTGATTCTGATTCCGGGGATGCTGGCGCAGTGGGTGAACCCGTTAGCCCTACGGACGTCATTCAGGGGCAGGCGTCGCCGGCGACCCACTGACGATAGGAACACACCCGGCACGTGGAAGGATCAAGGCGAAGTGCTGGCCACGACCCTGGCAGGGTCAAGTCCGATTCCAAGCCCAATCCAGTGGGGTTCAGAAACGCCCCTGCAACCCCAGGCCCAGGAGTCCGTGCCGCGCCATCCGCAGCAGATTTCGTTTCTATTCCCTGCATGCGTCCCGGCAGCGCACCCGGAGATCCAGTTTCTCTGGAACGTTCCCGTTGACTGGTTGGTTTGAAAGTTGAAAAGTTGAAGCCCCGGGGTAGTAGTGAGGCTGGCCACAAAAATCTCAAACCCCGCTCACCCTAGACAAAGTAAAAACGTAACAGGCCACAAACTGACCAACTTGGGGCACTTTCTGTGGTGCTCTCCTGGCCGGGCACATGGAGCTGCGGGGCCCGGAGGGAGTGAACCTTTCTACTTCCAATTTCCTGTGTGTGCGAAGACCTCGAGAAGGTGTTAGAGCCGGGGCTCCTCTCTAGTGCCCACTCCTGCCTCCTAAACAAGTATAAAACTTCCCCAAACCGGCCGCATCCACAGTTCTGGGGAGGGGGGCAAGAAGCACAGGATGCTTGCCTGGGCGCCGCGCTCTGGCACGAATTTGGCTCACGCCGGGACGTAGGGTCTCCCAGGGAGACGAACCCTAGCCGAGAATCGCGCACTGGGAGCCCCCCGGCCCTTACTCGGGAGACAACCCGCCCGGCGCGAAGGCTGCGTCTGCCGAGCCCCGCGACCGGGAAATGGAAGGCAGGGGGACGCTCGGGGCTCTAGCAGGGTGGAATCTTAAAGAAAAAAAAATCTAAAAAAGAAAAAAGTAAATTTGAACAAAACTAAACTACAAGCCCGCAGGTCCCCGCCGAAAGCGAGGTGGGGGAGGAGGGGGCGGGAACGGCCGAGGCGTAGAGAGTGGGGGATGCGAAAGGAACTCGTCCCCTGCAGAGTCGGTGCCTTCGGGGGCTCCACCGCGGTGCGCTCCCACCTGCAAGGTTTGGACTCACAGGGGTGGGCGAGGGTGGGAGGGAGAGGAGAGAAGAAGGATAGTTGGAGGCAGAAGGAGGTTCTTGTTCGCCTCCTGCCAGCGCCAGCCGAGGCGAACTGGAAGTGGCAAAGCGCGAGCAAACTTTGGAAAGTTTAGGCAGCGCGGTTAGTGGTGGAGGCGCAGGGCAGGCAAGCCGTGCAAGGGTGGGCTTGGGGGAGCGCGCCTGGGGCTCTGGGGAGGCCAAGTCCTGAGGCGGTTAAAGATCCAAGTATCCCGGATCAGGTCCAACCACGGCCTCAGAGTCTTCGAGGGGCCATTGACTGTGGGGAGTCTGAGGACGTTTCTTTAGGAGACAGACAAGGCAGAGCCGGGAGTTTAGCGATTTGTGTCGGTGCGGAAAGCCCACCCGGCAACAGCTCAGAGCAGCAGTGGGAAAGGCTCGTCTGCCAAGGCGGGAATAGATCCGCCGGCCCAGGGGCCCAGTCCTCCACCTTCCCCCGCCCAGTGAGGGCCGCGCGCACCAGAGATCTTTGGGGCGACGCGCACCGTTTCGCATTGCGCGCCGGGTCTCGGCGCACCACGTGCGCCCGCGGCCTCAGGCGGGGAAGGTTGGGTGAGCACCCCCGAAGGAGAGGTGGTCACGCAGCCAAAATCAGGCTTCTGCGATGTCCCAGCTGGCGCATCTTTGCTGGGGGCAGGAAGAAGCGGCCCAATCTAACTTCTCCCCGCGCCCTGGGAAGGGAGCGTGGTGCGCCTGCTGGAGCGCGAGGCCGCCGCCGCCGGTTCCACGCACGGCCTGGCATTCTGCTTTTCCTCACTGCGCACCAGGGAAAGGCATAATTCAATTATATCATCCAAGTGCAACGCAGCCTTTTCCTCTTTTGCTCTGGAGCCTAGGGCATTTCGAAGGGGAATCTCCCAATTCTCAAATAAATACCTATCGTGCTAAAGCCGAGCGGGGCTCTGTAGTAACTGCTGGGGGGTGGGGGTGGAAGAACCCAAATTGGATGAGAGCTTACAGCCTGAAGCGGCTTATTTAGGCTCATTGAGCGCCATTCCAAACTGCGCAGCTCAAGCTATTTCGGGAGAAGTTGGAAAGTGAAGAGAAAACAAGGTTATTTAAATTGACTGCCGGAACGCGACTTTCCTTCCACGGCATCCTAGGTGTCTGCGTCCCGGCTCTCGCTTAGCGCGGCCCGGGCGCCCCAGCCTTTGATATTCAAGCTGGGCCAGCTCCCCGGCGAAACTACCTGTTGGGAGATTCCACAGCCTAGACATTCGGCCCTTCTTCCCCTGCGCAGTCCTGGCAGCGATGGGATGGTTCTGGGGTTGGCACGAGAAGGGAGAGGACAGAAGAGCCGGGAGCCGCGGACAAAGTCAGCTGCGCCTGGCAGTGCCCAGCGAGCTGCGCCCGCGCTTCTGCCGGCTCTTCGGGAACTGGAAATAGCCCCCAGAACGCCGTGCCGGGCCCCTGGCTGCGGGGATGGGCCCAAACTCCGCACGATTCTCTAAATTCTAAATTGGGAAACCACGAAGCGGTGCCGTTTTTTGTTTTTTTGTTTTTTGTTTTTTGGTTTTTTTTGCTGCCGCTTCGTTGCAAGTCCAACTTTAAAAAACAAAAAAACCTCCTAGCGGCTCCCTCGGCGCTTCCCCTCACCTTGCACTCCAGCACCCAGCACTTTCCCCTGCGCTGAAATTCACTTTGCTACTTCTTCAAATTCGGAAAACTCCGCCGACGCTTGGACGCGCGGCAACCCAGAGGCTGCTGAAAGCTCTTGCACGAGTTGCTTAGAGAAATCACATTGCTCTTGCGAGCAAACAGAATCTCTGTATTTTTAAACAACCTAACAAGATGAGGGAGAGGAGCTAGCAAGGACAATTTGAGCAGTCTTTGTAGCCTGTTGGGGGGAATTTTCGGAGGCTGGGGGACAGGGGGCTTGTCTCCCACGAACCTGTGGGAAGTACAGTTTGGGCCGGGCCCTGGGCTGGAAGACTCATTTGGGAAATGCGCAGCCTGGGTCTGGCGCGCGCGCGTTTAAAAACATTCTTTCGGGAAGACTCTCCGGCAGAGTCCGCGCCGACGTTAAATTGGGGAGATGTGGACGCAGAGCCCGGGGTAAACCGGAGAATTTTTCCCCAGCCGCGGAAGGCACTCCGCGTTGTGTCTCTGATGCGGGTTTCTGCTTTTTGGTAGCGAACCCCCACTCCGTTTCGGGAGCACTGGAATTTGGGAGAAGCCCTACGGAGGGGCCTGTTTGGGGTCCGAGGGGACTGAAAGAGTTTCTCTGTAGCTAGGGGTACAGCGGCGCTTCATTTCGCAAGGCACGCGCGCTCACATCCCCCACGGTCACAAAGCACTCGGCTGAAAACGAAATGGGGACAAATATTAGGCAATTGCAGGCAAAGAGGGGGGTAAACCTTGTCTTGTCTAGGATGCTCGTTTTGACAGTGAAGACGGCAGGGATATGCTGAAGAACGAAAATTTATTAATGAGAATTTATTGCACCGCGATGAGAGTGGAGACTTCAAGCTACAAGCTCAGAATGCTTCCCGCGCCGCAGTCCCTTTTTATGATCCTGGCAGTGTTAGCCTGTTCGGCCCTTAAGTCACAGACCTATTCCCAGTCCTTAGTGGCATTTAGCCTTCCCCGTGTGCCTCTTTCCTGTGCTCACTCATCTCGGTTTGGTATTGCCCAGGACTCTCAGCGTCTGGAACAACTCTTGCAAACTTGCCCTTGGCCAGGCGCACACGCACCAGTGGGCTCTCCCCGCGTGGCCGCTCAGCTGCCCCGCGGACCCTCGGGGGCCTGGGAAACCCGGCGTATTTTCCAGGACTCAGCCTCAGCACTCCTGTTTTATTTCACTTCAATCCCAGGGGCAGGGACCCCCGGATAATAAACAATGCTGCTTATTAGAGATACAAACGCGCGCAGAAAAGAACCACGCGGAAGAGCAAGCACAGAGGCGTTTTAACAAGTGGTCATACATTCAGAGCTGCCTTTGAAAGTGACTTGTAACGCACCAAGGAGGGCATATCTCTAAAAATACAGAAGTTCGCGGAATATAGGTTTGTCAAAAGTATAATGGTTGGAGCTATTTGTATTTGGTCTTGCCTCTGGAAATCAGGAGGAATTGTTGCTACCTGCCAAGTCTCTCAGCAAGCCACCTCCCCCATTTTCTTCCCTCTCACTTAAATCTCCAGGCCTCAAAAAAAAAGGGAGGGGTCTTCCAGGTGTGGTGCTTTGATACCGTTATCCCAGATCCCTCAAGAGTGGAGAACACCACGACCTTCCCTTTCAGCAGGGACAATGTGGGCTCTGGGGGCAGATGTCATTGTAACAGGCGTGGCTAGATAGTTCAGATATACAAAAAAAAAAAATCTCTTTCCTCTTCTTCTTCTTTTTTTAAATATAAACGCACATGCCTTAGTGGTGACCAAGAAAGTGGGGGCTGGGGATTCCTCCTGGGGTGTGGGTAAAACCGATTTCTGCCCTGCCGGATGGCCTTGGGAAAGGGCTTCCCATCTGCTCTGAACGCTCCCCCTTACAATGTCAGAAAATCTCCCTGCCTGCAAATATTGGCACTGACGCTGCTACGACAGGCGGTGCTGCTTTAAATAGGAAGAAGACCGTGGGGCGAAAAGAAAGTCTCAAGGTTCCTCCCCACCAGACTACCTGCCTCCTGTCCCCCAGAGGCCAGGCGCTGGCAAAGGAGAGATAGGGAAAACCTCCGATTCTGAGAAGGGCGGGAAATGAATCAGCTGTGTGTTCCAGGAACAAATCTCTATTTGATTTTCAGGAGGTGAGGTCTCCCTAATTGAACTGCTAAAGTTTTAGTGCCTGAGGATCCGCACCTTCCAGGGCTCAGTCTCTCCACTTTGTTGTTGTTGTTCAGATAAAGTTAATGCAGGAGGAAAGTTCAAAGGTGATTTAGTCCCCTTCTCCTGGGCAGCAGGGTCCTTTTGACTTTATCCAAAATGTAGCTTGGCTTCTGGCAATGCCAGAGGGTCTGGTCTCACCAAGGCTACCCCTGTGCGCCACAGAGAACTCTCAGCTGAGGGGCCTGGGCTGGGGCTGGCCTTGGCTGGGTCTTGAATTATATCCCCTCTGCCAACCAAGGGGATCTGTCCCGTCCGGAAATGATCATGGTGCCAACTGTGCCCAAGGAACTGGTAAACCTTCTTTCCCACCTCCCACCTTAAGCTGATAGCCTTATACAGTGTTCACACATTTTTGTTATCCAATTTAATTTCTGTATTATCTTCAGAACTTGTCCAGCTGTCTCCGGCCCTTTCCGCCTACCCTGGATGATGACTTCTCCTAGGAAAGGGTTTCTGCCTGATAAACTCAAGCCTGAGAGGCTGCCTCACCTCTGCAAAGACTGGGGCTGAATTTTAGAGGGCGCCTCTGTGACTTTGGGTGTTGAGCTTTGCTCTGCCATTCCCTCCATTTTCCAAATCAGTCAGACCCTGTCTTGTAATGGTACAGATGAGGAAACTGAGGCCCACACAAGGGCCTTGACTTAGTCAAGGGCATACAGCGAGCTGAGGGCAGAGTCTGCACCTGAGCCCAGGTTTCTTGATTTGAAGTCCGTCCGCTCAGGTTTGAGGGTGGTGTGGTAGCTAATAATACACTACTGTTCAGGAAGCATCAGCCGCGTGCCAGACCCCGGGCTGTGCCAGACACTTTACATAAGTCATCATCGCAGCAACATGCAAGGCCATCATTAGCCCCAATAAAAATTTTAAAATGAAAGTATAAAAGTAATATATGCCTAAATCAAAATACTTCAAATAATACCAAAGGGCATAAAATGAAAGTAAAAGTCTCCTACTCTGCCCCCTCTCCCAGAATTACGTTATTTTCTGTACTTTTAGTGGCTCTGTCCCTATCTGATAGATGTTATCATTACTTTATGAATGAGGAGAGAGGCTCACCATCAAGATAACCCTGGCTACCTGTCTCCAGGCTCAGTGCCTTCATTACTTTACTAAGTAAGGTGAATGGGGAGAAAAAAGGAGTGAGTGAGGCCAGATAAAAAGAAGGGTGAGGTCAGAGTTAACATCAGCTCTTCCTCCCCTCTCCTCCGGCCCCTTCCAGGCTCCCACTAATGCTACAGGTTTTCAGGAGCATAGACCGTAGGCTCTCTTGGTGCAGATAACCTCATGATCATGTGATGGCTGCACTCCTTCCAGGCCTCCGGGCAAATGATCAGCAGCTCTCTTCGGGACCCTCTCACCTGAGTTCTGTCCCCCCAGTGCTGCCTTCCCCCTGTACTAGCTCTGGGATTGGGGCGAGCCTCTTAAGCTTTAGATTTCCCTGCCTGTCTCTCAGGGCTGTTGGGAGGCTCAAATGAGAGACAGGAAAAGAGCTGTGTCAACCCGAAATCTCTCTGTGCAAAGAGAACAGCTGCTTTTCAAAGGCCTGTTTAGGACCTCGTGGTCCTTCAGTTTGGAAGAGTGGATTTTTAGGGTTTTTCGCAAAAGGTTGTGTGGGGATTTGAGGGTTTGCATTGTGTGTGTGTTGTGTCTATGGGGCAGGGCTAGAAATGTGTCTTAAAGTGGAAGGGGATGTTCATTTATCTGTGAAAGACAGGCACACTGAGTCTTTGGAATCAGAGACATTGGGAATATGAAGTGGATTGCTTTCTGCTAGAGAACACACAGAGCCAAGCTGGAGAGGGCAGAAGGAGGCAGTTACCCTTGCTTGGGGTGGGAGGGGGGTTGGTAAGAGGTGTGGGTGAAAGGAGGCTTACACCTGTCCCTTTGGGTAGCTGGCCACCATCAAAGGCACATAGAGGGGGCACATAGAGAGGATGAGGGTGAACGCCAGGCAGCATAAGCTTCCGAGAACCAGCCATTTCATTTGTTTATTTGAGTGAAAAGGAGGGGTATTAGAGGATGGATGTGATAATTATTCTAAAAAAAGCTAGTCCTGTCCTTGAGGCTCCTTCCTGGAAGAATCTTTAGAAACATCCCGAAGTGGGGGGCCTCCAAGTGAGAGCAAATGATTTGCCGTGGCCACCGTCTCCTAGGCTTTCAGAGGAGGAGCAGCTTCGGAGGGGCCGGTGTCTCTGTAAAGACCCTCTTAGAACCAGGCGCAACACCCTGGAACGCTCACAAATCTGAGATGGTGCGGAGGGAGAATCTGAACGTCAGGGAGGAAGAAGAAAATGGTTTTAAGATGAATGAAGGGGGCTGGGGAGTGGGCTGGTTCCAGAGAGAAACCGTCAAAGAAGGGAAAAGCAGATTTTCTTGGAGGCCCAGCCAGGTTTCAGAGCCTGCCTTCAATGCCTGTGTCAGGACAAAGGCTGCTGCGCCCCCTGGTGGCAGACTGGCTGTCGGCGCCAGCTAGCTGCTGCGGAGACCCGCAGGCGGCGAGACCCAGGACCAGCTGGAAAAGTCCACGGGTCAGATGCCTTTTCTTCTGTTTGCTAAGGGAGTTGAAGTTGAAATAGCCTTTGCTTTCTCAATTCTGGAGTCTAAATAGAGACTCTGGTGTAGAGAGAGCGGGGTTTTGTTTTTCTTGCATGCAATTTAGGCCAACAGGACAATGCCTGTTTAGAAGCAGCCTGGTGTGGTGGCAAGTACGCTGGCCTGGAAAAAAAGACCTGCATTTTAGGTGCAGTGCTGGTCTGCAGCAGTCACTAAAAATTTTAGAACCTCTCTTTCCATGTCTTAAAACCAAAGAGGTTAGAGTCAGATGTTTTTAAGGTCTTTTCCACGCTCTAATATTGGGATTTATTAGATTATCGTTACACTTTTTTCCCAGAGCCTTGTAGATTTGACATGATTTTTTTTCTATTTACATGCAGGTGCAAATGTTACATGTTTCTGCATCACAAATTCCCTGATTGTGAGCAAAGATTTTTGTGTCACCTTGCCATTCAAAAATGCAAAATATACCTCATTTCGGTGCAGAAGCCATCCCCTCCACCCTTTGTGGAGCCTCCTGCAAAAAGCAGCAGTGTGAGCAGGTCTTCAGTCTCTGCTCTGTTTCTTTTAAAAATAAAGTACTAAAGTGTTGTGCTGGAAATTATGCTACTAAGTGTTACATGTGGTAGGTGTGAATATATGTTTCAATAGTTCCAGGCACAAGACCAAAACCTTCCCCAGAATTAGCTGAGTTTTCAGCTATAAGCTAACAATTCTACGAATAGGTAAAAAGACCAGTTTGGGAGCATGCTGTCTCTAAGGAGCTGGATGGTTGTGTTCCCATTGAAATTTAGGGCCGTCCCTTGAATGGTCAGCTGATTTTAAGTAGGATCAGGCCCAGGGAGAATTATCTGGCCACTGAGAGTTCCCTTTCCTAAAACCTACAAGTCTAGGCTCTGACAGGAGCAGTTAGACCTCATGGCAATTTCTTCTGTCTGAGCTGACTTGCATTTCATCTCTATGTAATGGGTACATTTGGGTTTCGTTTTGATGAAAATGATTATAGTCCTGCGAAGGATCGCTTAGTAGCAACGTCAGTTTTGCAGAAGTGGAGGGTGCAGTCACTGTCACATAATAGACGCCATCACTATTCCATATGCTACACAGAGGAGCAGGTCCATCTATGTGACAGAGGTCAGCTCGGAGGAAGGAGAGCAGCACGAACAAGATGACCAGTGGCAACTGTTGGGGACGTGGCTGGTATAGTGACTTGGAGCGCTGTGCCCCTTCTAAAGGGAACAGCTGTGTTATGGGCTGAATTGCGTTCCTCCAAAATTCATATGTAGAAGCCTTAAACCCCAGTACCTCAGAAGGTGATTATATTTGAAGATAGGGCCTTTAAAGAGGTGATTGAGTTAAAAGGAGGTCATGAGGGTGAGCTCTAATCCAAAGTGACTTGGGAAATCCTTATAAGAAGAGGAGATTGGGACCCAGACAGGTACAGAGGGAAGACCAGATGTGAAGATACAATGAGAAGGCGCCCATCACTGAGAAGGCAAGCCAGGGAGTGAGGCCTTAGAAAAAAGCAGTCCTGCTGACACCTTGATCTCAGATTTCTAGCCTCGAGAATTGTGAGAAGATATGTTTTCTGTCCTTTAAGCCACTCAATCTGTGGGACTTTGTTATGAAAACCCTAGCAAACTGACAAGTCTCAACTCAGCACTGCCAATTTTGTGCTCCAGTTGGGGATGCAGACCTAGAATCACCAAGCATTTTAGGTTTTAAGAGAGTTTAAGAATCTTTTGTTTGGGGGGCTGGCCCCGTGGCCTAGCGGTTAAGTTCAGCATGGTCTGCTCCAGCAGCCTGGGATCGGTTCCTGGGAGCAGACCTGCACCACTTGTTCCAAGCCATGCAGTGGCGGCAGCCCACATACAAAATAGAGGAAGATTGGCACAGATTTTAGCTCAGGGCGAATCTCCCTCAGCAAAAAAACCCCCAAAAAACAAATAATACCTTTTTGCTTTTTAAGTGTTGGTAGCAGGGCTGGCTTCATGGACACATGACCTGTGCAGTCACACAGGACCCCATACTAAGAAAGGCCTCCACTTTTAGTTGAATGTTCTACTGTTACCATCTTCAGATTCTTAAATTTTGAACAAGAGGCCTGCATTTTCATGTTGTGCTGGGCCCCACAAACTACGTGGCCAGTCCTTGTTGACAACTCATACAAATTTTAAATGACATGCAGATTAGGAGTATGGGGACTGAAACAAAGGCTGTCTGAGGCTGGATGCAGCCTAGGACACTGGTATGAATTTTTTGTCGCTAACTAGATTAAGACTTCCCATTCTCTGAGAATCCCTAAGAAGGAATTTATGGAGCCCAGAAGTTTTCCGAGGGTGGGAGGAAAGGCACAGATGTGTGTGTGATTCCCCAAGATTCTGCATGAGCCAGTGTGGCCCTGACCAAGGCTTTTTTTCTCCCTGGGATGGACAATGAGAACCCCACAATAGGAATATGTGGAGGAAAGGCCCAACACAAGAAACACAGCGTTTGGTTTGGGGTGGAGCGCTGGGTTGGACCCTGCATATGGCCGATGCTGGAAGCTCTCCCAGACTTAGCCAGGAGCCACCAAGTTGGGCTTTGGGCAACTGGATCTGAGGGTTCTCCAGTATGACCAGCAGGATCTGAGGGGCAGTGCAGCCCTGAGTAAAAACAACAGAGCGACACAGCAAGTAACAACAGGGAGAGGGGACTGACCAGACTCCAATTTTCTGCCTGCAGTTTGTCAGCCCACTTCCTACTCCTTTGGGCCCAGCCAGTCCCAGGATTCTTGAGGGGTCTTCAGCTGGGCTGTGTTAGGAGGGCTGAGCAGCGAGAGTGAAATCTGGGCTGCCTGTTTCAAGGTGGACCTGAGCACTTAATTGCAAATAAATGAGAGACGCCAGCTCACGGTGCATGCCATACCAATCGATTCAAATCTCGAAGGAAAGTTCTGCCGCTGGTGAAAGGAACATCAGTCATCAGTGAGCAGAGTCACAGGGATGTTATGAAGAGATCCTGTTTGGAAGGATATGCATTGATTTATGGCCGCTCACTGAAAATATTATAGCGGGACGTTTGGTCAGAAGGGCTGCTTTTCTAGTTCTATTTCTGCCCAGGACTGGCTAACTGGAGAGTGTAAATTTTAAAAGAAGTAATTTCTTATGCACATTTATGCAGACTCCCTCAGAGGAATGAGTGAAAGACTGCTTGAGACACTGCATTTCTTGGAAGAAAGTTGCTATATAAATTAATATAGAGCTTTGTTTTTTCCTCGCAGGTCTGCAGGACACACTGAAGAACTCCCCCAGGTCATGCAAGGGAGAAAATGAGCCTCTCTACTGGCCTCTAGCAGGGAAGCTAAAATTTTCCCCCTTTTTCCTGCCAAGTTTCCTGAACCCCATGACTCTGATTTCAGGTCAGAGAGGAAGGCTTTATTGTTATTATGCTGTATACTTTGCATATGGGGAGTCCCTGAGGGAGCGTTGTGATGGAGTAATTATTGTGAGCCTCTTGTGGGCAGGCCAGGACTTCAGTGTAGCAGAGGGAATTCAGTCCCACCTGCACAGTGGTCTGTGGGCCCCCCCGCCAGCTCCTACTTTCTCCTGACAAACAGCGCCCTCCTCCTTTGCCCAGGAGTTGGTGAGCAGAACTCCTCCTTTGGGCTGAGCCACTTCCAGGATTCTTAAGGGGTTGGGGAAGTGACCCAACATTTAAGAGGATTGAAATTCTACACGTGGCATTTCTGACTTAATTCCTAAATGGCACTTCCCTTAAGCATGTGGAAGATAAGAAACTTTGCTAAAAATTTTAACTTGAAAGACTATTGGTTTAAGAGAAATGAAAACTATGTTCACATAAAAACTTGTCCATGAATGTTCACAGCAGCATTATTCATAATAGCCAAAAAGGGGAAACAATCCGTATACCTATCAACTGCCGAATGGACAAACAACCTGTGGTATATCCACACAATGGAATACTATTTGGCAATAGAAAAGGAATGAAAAATTGATACCTGCTGCAAGATTGATGAACCTTAAAACATTTTGCTAAGTGAAAAAAGCCGGTCACAAAGGAACACACATAGTATAATTCCACTTATTTGAAATTTCTAAAATAGGCAAATCTATAGAGACAGAAAATAAACTAGTGGTTGCTGGGGTCTGGGGGTCAGAGTGGGGGCATTGGAAGATGACACTATAGTGGTGCAGAAGTTTTTTGGGGGGTGGCTGATGAAAATGTTCTAAAGTGAATTGTGGTGAAGGTTGAACAACTCGGTGAATGTACCAAAAACCATTGAATTTTGCACTTTAAATGGGTGAATTGCATGGTGTGCAAACTATATCGCAATAAAGCTGTTAATTTTTTTAAATGATACTTTTTAAAAGACCATTGGTTTTTATCTCTCTTGCTGAAGCCGATCACCTTGGGATAAATGTGTCTAGGCTTAAAAACAAATGTTACGAGCTAAGTAAAATGAGAATGTGAAAAATATTGATTTTCCCTTAGGTGGAGAGAGTGATTTGCAGATCCATGGATAGCCATAATACTTGTACTTGTAACTGCTCTGAACTTTGCTGAAAATTTTTTCCTTAGCCTGAAATCATTAAAATATGGGATACTGAAGTGGCTTTGTTGCTTTTCTCTTCCCAATATTCCATTTCCCTTCCTTGGGTAATAGCACCCTGATTTTCTCTTAAGGAACGTAGTTCCTGAGGTTTGAATATTGTTGACCCTGCCTCTTAGGCTCTGTGATTCAGGCCTGATCAATCAGCCAATTCTATCCAGTGGTGTGTTGGAGCTGGCTCAGACCAGCTCATCCAAACCAACTGGTAAATTTTCAGGAATGTTGTGAGCCAATTGTTAAACATAGTCACTATTAAAATTTAAAGTATATGAATTTATAATTAAATAAATTACATTTAAAGCAAAGTTAATAAGCACACAAAACTCATCACTTCCTAATTATTTAAGTACATTTTACTGTTATCTTTGCTTTTGAGGTTACTTACATCTAGGGGATCTGTATGGTGGAAGTAATGTACAATGATGTGCTGCTATGCATCCCTTCCCAATTCCAGGTTTGGTGACTTTCCATTGGTAGCTTGAAGTTGGCCATGGTGGCAGTATTTATACTACAGATATAGAGTATCTAGAATACTGTATATCAGGGCTTCCCCTTTTCTGTCAAGACGAGTGTTCAACATTTACTAGGTGTAGTGAGTTGAATGGTGCCCAAAGATGTGTTTGCATCCCAACCCCTGGAATTTGTGAATATGACTTATGTGGCAAAAGGGTCTTTGTAGCTGTAATTAAGTTAAGGATCTTGAGATGAGATCACCACGGATCATCCCTGTGGGCCCTAAACACTATCATATGTGTCCTTATTAGGTGAGGCGGGGGAGATTTGATACGCACAGAGGAGACACACAGATAAGAGGAGGCGGCAGTGTGACCTTTCAGATAGAGAGTAGATTGGATTGCTGCATCCACAAACCAAGGAATGCTTGGAGTTACCAAAAGTTGGAACAGAATCTCGCATAGAGCCGCTGGAGGGAGCACAGCCCCAGTGACACCTTGATTTTGGATAACTGGCCTCCAGAAATGTGAAAGAATAAATTTCTCTTGTTTTAAGCCACCAAGTTTGTGATAATTTGTTATAGCAGCTGCAGGAAACTAGTATACCAGCATACCACTGCAGCACTACTATTTGGCTCAGGGACGGTCATGTGACCCAAGCCAGGACAGGGGAGGTCAGTTTCTATTGTAAAACAAACACTCTCCTTCTCCTGGGGGTTGTGAGGGGTTCCATCTTTGCCACCATATTTGCCTAAGAATGAAAACAGCAGAGAAAGTGGTAAAGTTGGGATCAAGAAAGAAAAAGAGGCAGCCATTCCAGACAACATTGTTTGAGAGGCTAGATCTCTTCTCCCACTGGAATTTTTTATTACATGAACAAATTAATTTCTTTTTAAATCAAGTTCCTAAACAATATAGACATGTTAATTTTCAGAGAATATTTAAAAGTGCTCATTTGCACAGGCAGGATTGTAAATAACATACAATTGTTATCATTTTATCAGTTACTATTTAAATCAGGCATGACTAACAGTCAGGAAAATATACACCAAACAGTGAACGATCTGAGATCTGTCTGAATTCAATCATGGTCATTTGTTCCACAAACGCTTATTAAGTCCAACCATGTCAAAAGGATTCTATTCAGGACGGATATCCATCCGTTTAAGAACTTACAATTTATTTGCCAGTCAGGAGTTTAGTATAGCTCACAGTTATTGAGATCACCGACAGTATTAACTTCTCATTATGTAGTCTATATTTTTCTAGACAGTACTAAATTCATGTAATTTCGTTATTTTTCCGAAAGAGAATTTGTTTAATGCACAATTAAGATATTTTAACTTCTTTATGAGATTAGATTTAAGTGCTTTCTCAAATCATAAAAAAATCTTTTGGCAAATTGAATGTTTTGGGTTGGTAAAATATAGTGATATTCAGTGACATCGTACCTTTGGTCATTTTGTACCTTTCAGAAATGTTTATTTTCCATTATCGTTAGTAATTTTTTAGTGTGGACAAGCACATTTCTGAAAGGAGCAGAAAATCCTAGTGACAGACATCCTGAATTGAACTATTTTTAAAGTAAAAAAATCTTATTACCTTCAGCATTTCTATCTTTAACAATTTTTCCAATTCAAGAGATTTAAAATTAATTTTATTCTCTATTATCCTATTTCTTACCACTACTTTAAAATACTTTTGTTTTTTGATTAGCACATTTTGGATGAATTCCCAGTCAACTTTTTAAATCTAATTAAACTCAGCTGAGTCTAACTCAGATAGCATTTATGGTCAGTTTCTTGATAGCTGATTAACTGGCAGTTCATCTTTGTGAATCCTAAAAAAAGAAAAAAGTTTCCTGAGGGTTGCTCGATGCTAAAAGAACCATTACTAATACTGATGTCACTAGCATCAGTAAACTAATGCCCATTTGTCTTGACTTGAAATGGAAATGAACTTTCAAATGCAAATATCCAAATACTATTCTTTAGCACTTTATATTTGCTAGTAGCATTACTTATCAAAAAGAGAATTGTTTTGAGTGTTTTCAAGGCAAAAAAAAAAACAAAAACCACACACACCTAACAAACCATCAAACACATAAAGCAACAGCAAGCAAACCACACACACACACACACACACACACACGGCATAGGGAATGAAAGATTTCAATAAGGACATATAGCATACACTAATCAAGCAATAATAATTCAAGTCCACTCTCCTTCCAATCTAGAACAATCCTCCTCTCTTTGCTTCAAAAACTAGCCACCAAAATCTTTTGGGAGACTAGGATCATTATCAATATGGATTTAAAGGAAAACATGAGAAAATAAACACATCTTTCAGATTCTCCATTTTTATAGCACCATAGAAGCATAAACTGAAAATTGGGAACTCATCAAGTTCACCAAAGACAGAGGTAAACAGACTCAAAATAAGTGTTTAGGAAACTACTTTCCGTTAACAGGAGCAGCATTTAATTGTTATTCATTCTTGATAATGCTGGCTAAAGAAAACCCGGGCAAGTTCTCTTTTTTCCTAAAGCTAAAAAGAAACTCACCACAAAAGTTGAAATACAAGGAACCAGGAAAAAAAAAATCAGTGATTTGTTTCCTCATGGCAACAAGAATTTCTTTACACTAAATTCTTTTCATCATGGAAAACACTGATAGAAATCTAGGTGAATGAATGTAATTAAGTAGTTGTGTGGCTCCAAGTCTAAAATGGTTTTTTTCCCCATCAAACACCTCAACATTTGCCCAGGAACTGGAGGAGAGAGACGGCCTTCTAAGAGTCAGGCCGTCGACATTTCAAAGCTGCCTGGACAAAGGCTTGGAATGACTACAGTAGTGAACTCTCCTGCCTTGGACCCGAATCTAGATTGATGACCTAATACATCTTTTCCAACTCTGCCTGCCATAGTTTTATGAGCATCAAGAACTGGGCGGCTGCCACTGTCAACAAAGAGAGCTTCTCCAGAACTTGTACATCCACAAAAACTCAAGTATCCCCAAAAGAGCATAGATCACTCAGTCTCCCAGGCTCAGGGTGCTGCCTCTAGCTTTTGCCACATGGGAAATGGAAACTCCTCCTTGGCACAATAATTCTTAAAGAAAAGGAAGTGTTGCCCGTTACTCTCCGTGTTATCTTGGTTTAAGAACTCTGAGTCAGAGCCGAGCGGATTGCTGAGAAGCTAATGAAGCTTAGTTTAAGGACTTCTTCTCAGGGGCCCCTTCCAAAATCCTGTACCTAATTTAGTATTTGGAATTTTTCATTCTTTTTATTAAAAGAGTCCCCTTAATTGTATAAGCCATAGACTCTACCTCCCCCCAAAAAAACGAGGATCTGCTCCTGAGCTAGATAAATTGCACCAAATCTCAGCTTGATAAAAGTGTAAAAATTAAACACAAACTTCTCTTTGTTCTTTTATGCACATCTCCCACCCCCAGGAAGTCACCATCAAGGATGAGACCTCTTCCTGTGAGTCTCTGCTCTTCAGATGTCCTCTCAGTTACAGCAGTGGTTCAGAACCTGTCTGCAACTTACGTTTATACTCCTTAGACTCTCTTTAAGAACACTCCATTGTGGGCTTATTATTATAATGGCTTATAGACTCCAAAGGACAGAAAAATTTCCATGCCTGGTCCTCCTTTTCGTTGAGCAGCATCACTGTTCCAATGTCAGCTAAGTTTTGTTTTCCAGTAAAGTTGACGGATTTGAACCAGGCTTCCACACTTTCCTAACAGGACTCTCAAGGGACCAAGCCACAGGAACATTTATTTTTTCTGATTACAAAAGTAATGGCATATATATATGTAGACATATATATATATAGACGTATAGACATATATATATACATACACACACACATAAATAACTTGAAACATTGTATAATATATAGCATAGAAAGTGAAAATCCTCCATAATCCCACACAGCTGAGAAAACCAGTTAACGTTTTTCGAGGCATGTATTAAAATTTTGTTTATTTTACAAAAATGGGATTATACTCTTGACTCTGAAGCGTGCTATTTTCCACTTAGCAATATGTCTTAGCCATCTTCCCATGCCAGTCTGTAAAAAGGGATCTTCGTTTTAATCTTCTTTTTAGTGGCTCCATGGTATTGTACTGTGTGGCTGAACCATACTCTCCTTAACCAATTGCCTGTTAACGCACATTTTGGGTTCTTTCCAGTTTTCCCTGTAACAAATATACTTGCAAACATCATTTTACACTTACATCTTTGAGCAGTTGTAGGAGTATTTCCCTATGGTGAATTCCCAGAAGGTGAATTATTACTGGGTCAAAGGGTTTGAGCATTTCATTTTTAATAGCTATTGCCAAATTGCCCTCCAATAATTTTATATTTATTTACACCCCCAACCACAGTGTAAGAAGGAGCCTTTTCCCCACTCCACTTAGCAACACTAAAATCATGCAATTTCGGGATGTCTGATGTGAGTTAGAAGTTAAGAGGTTCGGCCTGTGGAAGTTTTTGCTTTGTGAAGCTGAGAGAGACATGGAAAGTCTCCTCATTTCCTTGATAAACCCCCGCTCTGAGTGAGCCAATACCTAGACAGACATCTAGCTAATCCGAGAGGTGAAAATTCTAACACCTGATCTTGTGTCTGGCTGGATTTCTTAGAGACAATTTGTCAGTGATGCATAAGCAAATGGGTTAGTTATAGAATACTCAATAACTTAATTATTAAAGAAATATAAATTGGTCCTGACTTCCACAGTGCTGTTTTCACGTAAACAGCACATTTAATCTTGCAGCATCAGAATGTTTACCTCGGCACAATGCCCCGAGAATTCAGGGAATTCACCCCTCTGTTTATTGGAGCAAAGTGATTTGAAAAACCTATTCTTTGAAGGGATGTGAAAAGTGACTTTGAGTTAGCCCTTTAAAGAAGAGCAAGATTTGCCAACATCCAGTCTTAAGGAGCTTATTTTGAGGATTACTATGGTTTACATCTCCAGAATGAGGATCATTGGGCATTAGTCTGGGAAGAAACTATAGAGGTTGTCCAGTCAAAAGATTTTGAAACTCTGCTCCACAAAGCCTTTGGAGTGGCTTCAGGGAGACAGAAGAGGTTGCTGAAGAAGTAAGGCAGCCATGGGGTAAAGGTTCTTGGTATTCCTATCCTAATTCCACCACAAGAGCCCCGCTTTGATCTGTTTCATATGGTAGGTTATATATTGTGTTATCTGGAACAGGTTGATCTCTTATTTTCCTCATCTGTAAAATAGACAAGATAACAGTGCCTATTTAAGAGTAGAGAAGATTAAATCAAATAATACTATGCATGTAAAGGGCTTAGCCCAGTTCCTGCACATGCCAAGGACGCAATAAATGTTTGCTACTTTATTATTTAAGATTTTCCTTTGAAAAAGAATTCTGCTGCTAAAAAAAAATGTTTCAAAACCACCCATTTATTTTTGTCGTCTGTAAAAGGCGGCGATGATTTCAGCTGGTGTGGTTTTAGATTTTATTTATTTCCTGATTCCCAATCCAAAGGCCTCACTTTGAGACCCCAGTCCAGTTTTGTGGAGACTGCTGAGGGTGCTGAGGATCACGGGGCCTCCCACGTACCAGGCGGCTCAACTCGCCACCAAGCTGGCCAAGACCACAGCTGCTCTATCTGCGTTCCCGTTGATTCGTAGGAGAAATACGACCCTTGGAAAAGAAGTTTCCCTTGCCTTCCCTGTGGGGGGAGGACCCTGCAGCTTCACCACGAGAACTGAACATGAAATTTATAAAATGCTAGAAATATTACCTAGTTGCCATATTTTCCATGATTTTGAGGACAATTAAATGAGTTCAGAAATGGACACAAACACTGAGACTGGCTGAATTTTCTATTCTTGGCCAGACGTTTTTAAAAGGAAGAACTTATCCAACAAACATACTCTTATCAATCCTTTTCTTAGGAAAGCCTGTCTTTGTGTAAGGGAAGTTTTCAAGTTTTCCTAATGAATCACAGACATGAGGCAGGAGGGGGAGAGCTTCCAGCATTTTCCTCTTTGAATGGTCTAACATGAGACCAAAAACCAGAGAGGAAGGAGCAACACCTTTCTGCCCAAGAACTCTTCCGTGCCAGTCCCCGTTGCTGCCTGAGAGCCAGACGTGGGTTTGGGGAGGGGCTTCTCTGTGTCAGGGCCATTTGGGGTCTGTGGTAGACAGGAACAAGTAGACGTAAAAGCTGTAGAATTAAGGGTTGAAAACAGCATTTAATGAAACCCCTCCCTCCAGACGCTCTTGATCAAAGTCTATCCTTGCACTAAGACAATCGATCTACAGTTGCATACATAAAATTTTGGCAACACTTTGTCCTCATTGCTTTCAACAGAGGCTTTAGACCTCTGAAACTGGGCATCGTCCCAGAATTGAGATCCAGTTGCATTACGCATACCAGAAGACACACCACCCCAGCCGAGGCCCGTGCAACCACTTTCTTTTAACCTCGCGTCTGTGAAAAATTACTTTCCAAAAAAATAAGTGAAACCCGATGTCTTCTCCGGGTGGTTATTTTTGCGCCTATGAAGTCAATAAAACTCTCCAGATTTATTAGACAGCCCTGCTGTGGAAGACAAGACCACTTCCTATTCCCTAGTAGAAATGTGTGCCTTTCCTTTCTGTAACCTTCCGACCACAGATTTTAATTTTATTCATTTCTTTTATTTTTTCCCAGAAAATTTGTCAGAACCTCTAAGATAAGTGGCTTGGCCTGCACTAAAATCTCAATCTCTGGCATCCAAGAGAGACAAAATGAACACATTTCAGGCTTCTCTAGTTTTTTTCTTTACTTCCTATTTTAGAGGGGCCCGCTTTTCTTCACATCGGAATCAGCAAGGAGGTTGGTTGTCTCTCCTTCCACCACTTGAAGCACTAAACATAACACCTACCAACAAGTTATACTCCTGTGAAAGCCCACTAACCGTGGGCTGATGACCATGATAATGACTACCAGATTCAATTCTATTTGCAACGGTATTTATTGAGCCCCTACTACGTATTCCGGGGCTCTCCTGGGTATGGAAATGCAAAGATGTAGAGGATAATGTGCATTCTCATAAGGAGCTTAGAATCTAACAGGGGAAATAAACATGTTAACAAGTAAAAGTCATTTAGTGTGACAGATTCCATAATAAGCAGAATCCTATGGGAAACAAAGACTAGAACATGGAAGGGCAATGAAAGGATTCCCAGAGGAGATGGTCTTGGGCTATGTTTAAAGATGAGCAGAAGTTCAGCAGAGAACTTGGAGAAGGGCATACCGAGCAGAGGGACTAGCAAGTGCAGAGGATCAGAGGTATGAAATAGCATGGCATCTTCAGGAACTAAGTTCCGTGCTTTGGGAATGAAAGTCAAAAGGTTGTAAGCAACCTGTGTTCATACATGAATGTGGGTATATTTTTTAGGTGATGGGGAACCCCTGACTGGTTAAAGGCTTGGAGCAATTGTAACATGATCAGGAGAGGGAGGCCAAGTGGCTGAGTCCCACCCAGGGGAGAAATGAAGAGAGCCTGAACAAGACCAGTGTGGAGGAACAAGACCAGGAATGGAGAGGAAGATTTAGAGCAATAGCAAAGAGGAACACGGAAAAAGGGAGTAGAGTGGTAAAGATTCCCACTCCAGAATGACTTTTAAGCAGTTGTGTTCCATTATTTAAGAGTCAAAATTATCTCCCAAATGCTTTTAATTCTAAGTTATTAACTCATTAAATTTTTTTCTCCACCTACTTCCGAAACTGATTTGAGGTAGGAAAGAAATTCTGTAGGTGGAGGCAGGGCTACCCTGTGTGACTGTGTAGCCTTGGCCATCTACGAACTGATGGAGAGCATTTGTAGAACATTCTTCCTTGTTTAGACATTCTGTCATTCAGTCGTTTAAGGAAATTCGTACCAGTGCAGCCTTGACTAGCTGGAGTTTTGATTATCCTCATGTTAATATGCCATATATCTCAACTGTCACCTTGGATAACAACTTCTAGTTCATTTACTTATATTTTAGGGCATAAGGGGAGATGATGCTCTTGTCTACATCACTCCTGTGGTTTTGGCAAAAGAAAGGAGACAAAGTGCAGCAATTTGGGAGTCAGGCAACTCTTGGTTTGTGCCCTTTGAACTTGGGCAAGGAACCTAAGCTCAGTTTCCTCAACTGTGTAATGGGGCAACATTACTATCTACCTCATAGATTTGGTGTAAAAATTAAATAAGTCAATGAATTGGCACATAGTAAGTGACAGGTTGTTAGCGCTCTCTGTGGTGTCATGGGCTGCGCTGGGTGCTTGATATATAGTATCTCATTGCAATCTTCTAGTTTGACAGAAAAGGAAATTTCAGCTCTTTGAGGGCAGGGTTTATTCACCATTAGATTCTCAGTCCCCAGAATAGTGGCAGGCTCAAAGCACATAAGTGTCTTGCTAGGAGGGATTAAATAATAACCTCTCCAAAGTCAAACAGCTAGCTAGTAGCATGACCAGGATTAAGACCCATGTCTGCCTGATTCCAAGCCCAGTGCTTTTCAATGATTTCCAGTTTTATTGCATAAAAGAAAATGACATGGAAGCTGGTTGAATTGCTGCTTTGTGCCTTCTTTTAATACCAGTTTTCAAATTATTTAATTATCATCAAGTTAGGGTTCTCAGGATAAGCAGTTTCCATCTACATCATGTAAAAGTCATTTTCAGAGCATTTCTACATGAGTCAGGCTCCTGGCTGATCATCCATCCTTCTTGAGCCCCAGCGTCAGTTTATTTTTTTTTATTATTTTTTTTATTTTTTAAAGATTTTATTTTTTCCTTTTTCTCCCCAAAGCCCCCCGGTACATAGTTGTGTGTTCTTCGTTGTGGGTTCTTCTAGTTGTGGCATGTGGGACGCTGCCTCAGCGTGGTCTGATGAGCAGTGCCATGTCCGCACCCAGGATTCGAACTAACGAAACACTGGGCCGCCTGCAGCGGAGCGCGCGAACTTAACCACTCGGCCACGGGGCCAGCCCCCCCCAGTGTCAGTTTTTAATGCTTCCTTGGCAAGGCTCACCTTCCAGAGTCTTCTGAAGGCACTATAACATCTCCAAGCCAGAACTCATCAACCAGCCCCCGCCTCTCCCTTCCCCCTTATCCACCCTCCCAAAGCCCTGCTTGCCCTTATGTCTTGATAGGTGGTATTTTTATCCAACCAGGCACTCAAGTTAGAGATTTTGGATTCAATCTTTACTCCTCCCATTTCCCATACCCAATTGGTCACCAAGTTTTATTGTTTCTGCCTCAAAATGGGTTTTCAAATCTGGCTTTTCCTTTCCATCTCAGCTGCCACTCTGTTATTCAGTACTTCACCATCCTTTACCTGAAGAATTTGGACAGCTTCCTAATTGACCTTCGGTTCCGTCCCTCAGCAGCCTTTTGAAGGCAAAATTATCTTCCTGTAACATATGGCAGATCAGACACTCTCCAGCTCTAAAACCTTTGGCGATGCTCCTTCACCTGCAGGGTTATGCTCCCTACTATGTAATATTGTATTTAAAACCAAGCCCAATCAGATTTTCCTGCCGCTCTCTTCGTGTGTCCTTGGCTTTAGCGACACCGAACCGCTCACTAGTCCCCAAACACCCAACACACTTTAGGACTTTGTGCTTCTCTTCAAGTTGCTTTCTCTGCCTAGAATGCCTCCTTTTTGGCTTTGAAAACTGCTTATTCCTTAAGGCTCAACCCAGCATCACATATGTGGTGGGGCCCTTTCCACCCTCCCCCATCTGACTTAAGGAAAACAAATGGCTCCCCCTTCGCATTCATCATAGCACTTGTAACACTTTTGTTAAAGTTAATTCTTTATGTATTAATGGTTCATGGAGCCTTATGGTCAAGGACTACTTAATTCATTGATGTAGCCCCGATCCCAACATAAGGATACTTAAGTTTTTCCTAATTAAGGAAAAAGAGCACATTGGTTTTTTAAAAATTAAGTGAGTAACTGTACTTGGTAAAAGGGAGAGAGATCAGGTAGAAGATGGGATAACATCAAATGTTTGGGAATTTTGGTCTAGCCCATAGTAGGTACTCAATAAATGCAAGTTAATCTATGAACAAATCTACTTTATAAACGCTTGACTTCCCTATGGGCAGAAACTTGCTTCGTAACAAAGGTAAAGAATAGCTACGAAAAGGACAGATTGGTCTCAGGACCAAATGGAACTGGAAATCCATTAAAATCAGATCACTCCTCATAGTGAAGTTTCTTCAGACTTGGATGCTTTCTTACCCTCCTGTGTGTCTCTCTCACCATAGGGTGTTTTAAAACCTTTCTTGGAATTCTATTCATTTCTTTGTTTAAAAAGTAATTTCCAACCAACTGGAGGACCAACCTTTTCTTACAGTTGTGCAAGGCCTCAGTTATCTCTGGAACTTTTGTCATCTTTTCCATCCTTATATGTTAACTTTGGAAATGAGTTTTAACTTTTTTCTTGCAGGAGATAACACTAGTGTAAAGAGCTGTAATACTAAAAATGTCGCAGTTTCTCAGTTTTTTGGGGTGTATAGTCTACAAATCCCTCATGAGGGGTGTTCCTTCTTAGACAAGACCTGTTCTGAAGAAAGTCACATCTCACTGGATGGGGAGCCAGGGGCTCTAAGTTCTAGTTCTGACTCTGCCACTGGTCACTTGAATGATCTTTGGGCAGGTCACTTGAACATTAGTCCTCTCCTCTGTCTCAGGAATGGAAAAGCTTGTGAATTTGGAGCACCTAGGCCAGATTTGGACCACAGAAGCCCATTGTTTACCCCTTATAGTGTTTGAATGAGGTGACAATTTAATTGGGAGTTTTATATAAGAACACAGGTTTTTATTTTCCCTTGAGAAATCAGGAGATCTGGCCACACGGGTCCTACATTCCTACTCAGTTTGTAGTGCCTACCCCATTTAACAGGTCACGGGCTCTCCAGAGCCCCAAGTAACCTCATCATTTTCTATTGTCCTTCTGGCTGCCCCACACAGAGGTAAAATACCAGTTGCTATTTGTCACTGTACTTGTACTCGAGGGTGATATTAAAAATATTTAACTACTAAGGCATGGGGACTGACCCATCAGCACTGTGCCTTTGTATTAGAACAACATCCTGGAGATGCCCTGCTCTCCCCAGCTGCCGGACCCAAGAGCTCTGGGAGAAAAGGCAGGGGTGGCCATCACTAGTGGTCTGACAACAGCATCTATATGCCAATTGGCTATTGATTATGCTAACCTCAGGTGCATACCACCTGAATGTCAGCCCTGCTTGAACTGTTGTTTTCTCAGAGTGGAGAGATATTTTCAATAAGAAACATGGGTACAGGGATATAAGAAAAGAAAACTAGATAGAAAGGGCAGAATGATTTTTTTTTTTACCCTTGGTTGCTTTGTTCATTTACCAACTGGCCGCTACAGCCTCTGAGCTTGATTTCCTGGTACCAACCAATCTATAAACTCTTTTCCAGCCTAAGCATAAGGAGCCTCTAATTTTATCCATTTTATAAATGGAGTGAAAATTTTGCAAATCATCTTGAAGAGAGGGCATTGTACAGAATTTATATAAGGTCTAAAACACTGTTAGAAATAATAAATCACCAATAAATTATCTCCATTTTCTTATTGGGCTTTTCAATTTTAAAAGCACTCTGATGTTCTTTTTTTTTTTCCTTTTTTAATTTAGCCGTGGCTATTTTTCAAATGGAATTAATGACCAAAAGCTAGCCTCATTCTCTAATTACAGTAAGAGACACTAGACAGGAGTTGTTCCAGACACTGACCCATCTTGGCTCAGGGAGAGGCTCTGGGCAGTTTTACTATGTGCTGGCTTAGTACCTGAGGCCAGGAAACATCTGTTATAACATGCGGTCCAGCGGGTGCTCTGCTTAATTATGAAATGGCATTGCAGTGTCCCTTTGAGTTGGCTGGCCTTAGCTTCTAATGCTATGCACTACCAAGCAAAATGCAATTCTTGATGTTCTCTTAACTGAATATCCAACTCAAGTTTTGAATTGCTTTGGGAAGAGTGAAAAAGTTAAACCTTTGCCCTCGGGGGAAAAAGGTATGGAAAAAACAAAGAAATGCTTTCTAAAAGCAATTGAGAAGCTTAGATATGAGTGGGCATCGCTTCTATAGGGACTGGGGGAGCTGATTCCCAAATGACTCCCACTTCTAGAATGAACTGTTTATGTTGTGCTTCCTCCTCTCCATTTCAAACAGGAATCCTGTTTGGAAGGTCAGGGACAATGACAATTGAGAAGCAAAGAGAACACTGGAGAAGAGTGGAGGAATGCTTGGAACACCAAAAGGCTCATTCACCTTGAATAAGAGGACACATTTCTGTAATGAGTTCATGCACTCAGTTATGGCCTAGGACTCAGAATTTATTCTCGGAACATGAACACTTGGGAATTCTTCATAATGGCGTGAATCTCTTATTAGCCGTACAAGAACTCATCTTCCCGAATCCTCTTATACACGGATGGGAGAATAGACCCCTTGTTGGCAGTGTCTGCTTAGAATATCTTTTGTCTCATAGCTTGTTGTAATCACTTCCAGACCAGTGGTATATTTATGATTTACATCATGTTACAGAGGAAGAAGTCTTAAGGATTTTTTTTCTCTAAATCTTTCTGAATTACTATTTTAGACTCATTGCCAGGTTTTTTTTTTAAAGGGGAAGTTGATGAACTTTTAAACATGTCATTACATGCTCCGAAATAGCAACTCTTTGTTCTTTCAAAGTTTCTTGTGGAAATTTAAAGGGCTGTGTGTGTGTGTTGAGAAACAGGTAGAGAAGGAAATGGGTAAAAGGGGACACTTGAGGTTCACTGACAAAGTTAAACACATATTTTGTGTTTCGGTTAGAACAAAAGTTGGCAGATTTGGGGAATCTTACCTAACATTTGGGGTGGGTTTAGGAAGGGCAGCTCTCCATTCATTTTTAATCATGTTTCAATAATTAGAGCTAGCGACAGAAGGGTTAAGCCCTAAAGCAAGGAAATATCTCCAAGTCAGAAAACAAAGGGAAACTTGCATATTTCTGAAGATGACATTGGATCAGCCTGTGGATTTCAAGCAATTATGCTATATTATGATTCCCACTGAGTATGCACTAGTTGGAATACTGTTCTTTTTCTTTCTCCATGTCCCAGGGTTGTACACTGAAAGAGCCCTGTTCAACTTCGCATGTCAGATTTTTGAAGGAAAAATTATAGTAAAATATGTTTAAAACAGTGGGGCCTTATGTGAGTGAACACAACATTTTCCAAGGCTTTCAAAAATCCTTTTGTTAAAAATATGGTTTTTATTTTGTTTCTTTTTTTCTTTCTTTTTAAATTTTTTTTGTTGTTGTTCAAGCGTTTACCTCCTTCTTCCTGGAGAAAAGAAGAGAAAAGTTGCAAAGGCTATCCATAACACAGCCTACTCTTAGGGCCTGGGGACTCAACGATGGATTTGTTTTAAATGAGACACCCCACACGGAAAATAAACAAGTGAGAAAAGTTCATCTGTGTATATAACTTCATTTCAACAACTATGGTGACAGTCACAGTGTCTGAGTAAATGTCCCCTAGCATCATCTTGTGAGCAAAATGATTATTAATTGAGGTTTGCATGAGTTGAAAGATGGGTTGTTCCTTAAGGGTAGGAACTTTTCTAGAGTGCAAGAAACTGAAGACACAGCCCAAGGGTAGTTCTAAAAGATGACATGTCTTTTTAATTTTGAATTAATTAAAAACAAAACAAAAAGCAGGCACAGTGAAGTGCACAGAGTAGTGATGATGATGAGTGAATGTCGTATTCATTTTTTTCCATGATATTCTGTCTCCCAAAGGAAAGAGTAAGTTGTTTGATCAGTCAGCAATTGCATTTAGCTCTGAATGACAGACTTGACTTTAATGGCTTAAACACACACAGGTTATTTCTAACGTAAAAGAAACCCTACCCCTAGCTCTCTAGGGCTCATGTGGTGGCTTCTCAAAGTTATCAGAGACCCAGCCCCTTTCTAGCTCTCTGCTCTCCCATCCTTAAGCAATGATATTGCTCTAATCATCATATGTTCTCTCCAACCATGAAAGAGGACAGGGGAAGGCAAAAAGAACACCCCTCCCAGCTTGGTTAACTCACTTTAAGAAGCTTTCCCCAAAGCGTCTTGGAACATTTGTGCTTACAATTCAAAACCTTTGTCACATGGCCACACTTAGCTGCAAGGGAGTCTGGGAAATGTAGTCTTTTAGAAGGAAAAATCATTACCCCAGATGAAATCAAGCTTCTATTACTAGTCATAAGGGAAGAGCAGCTATTGGATAGGAAACTAGGAGTCTCTGTCAAACTCATATAAAACATCCTTAATGCCAATATATTGTCCAAGCTTACTGATAGCTTCTGTTTGAATTATGCAGTCTTTAAGGCACTAGCTTGAGAACTCAGTTTTGCATTGCTTTGGCTCAAAGTACATGGCCAAAGTGAACACTTTAGCACCTCCCTGATCCTTTCCTCCATTATTTGTGTAGTTTACCCTTGGAAGTGTTTGTATGAATAACTAAAGAGCAGAAAATTCCACATACTCTTGAGCCTCCAAATTGGGCAAATATAGTTTCCTGTCTAGAAATTATATTTAGAAATGGTTGATCTTCTGCAATCTTTTTCTTCCCCACATTGTTTTTGGAGCTCCAACTTCCTCCATCATAAAAAAGAGTGGACCTTTTAGAAAATTTGTGGGTTCATAATTAGAGAAAAGGAAGAAACCATAAAGAGTAGCACTAACTTCGGAGACACTATTTCCTGCAGGGGTGAGCATCCTGCTCTGCCTTGAATATCCTCATGTCCCTCTTTTTTTGTGTGAGGAAGATTGGCCTGAGCTACCATCTACTGCCGATCTTCCTATTTTGCTTGAGGAAGATTGTCACTGAGCTAACATCTGTGCCAATCTTCCTCTATTTTATGTGGGATGCCACCACAGCATGGCTTGACAAGTGGTGCTAGGTCCACGCCCAGGATCCGGGCCTGCAAACCCTGGGCCACCATAGTGGAGCACGTGAACTTAACCAGTACAATACCAGGCTTGTTCCCAACTCACTTCCCTCTTCTGTGCTGCTTAAAATTCCAGCAATTGAAGATTCAGTTTGGTTCCCAGGCATCCCCTTCTAAATATGTTGTTTTTAAAAAGAGGTAAAGTTGTTAGTAATTCAAAAATCAGTGTCAATTATTTTAACCAGATTGCTTTCCTACTAGCTATGATACACCTTCACTGAATGGGAGGTACTTATTCATCTTGTTTTTCTTCTCACTTGAGAAAGAAGACATACTCATGTCAAAAAATTTAATCTGAACAAAAAGATAGACTGTGTGAATGAGTCTCCCTGTCATCCCTGATTCCAATATTTTTTTCCTCCTTGATGCAACAATTAGGAAACATTTCTTCTGTATATTATCCAGAGATGTATTCTGCATGTGGGAGCATACATAGGTGTTAAAACACATATACACACAATGCAAATATAAAAAATCCTTTTGTTTTTACCCAAATGATCATATACTGTGTAGCTTATTTTGCGCCATTTTTAAAAAATCTAAAATATCACTGAAGAATTTTTTTTTATCAGCACATATATCACTACATTAAAAAAAAAAGATTCCTTGTTAAAATAGGAGTTGTTAGTGGGGGAAAGAATTCTATATTTTTGGAGCATGGTGGTTTTTGCTTCAATATTTTACTGTGAAGGCAACAGTGTCTTGGGGCCTATGAAGGAAAATCTTAGGAGAAAGGAGAAGGATGGATTGGCCTGGGACTCTAACTCCCATGTATGACATCATTCCTACAGAAAGCAATGCTCCAAGTTCCTAATAACTAAACTGACTACACATCTAGATTCCCCGAGAACAGCCGCATTTATGCCTGTTGTCCTGGTATAATTTTCAGTGGCTCCCACTTTCATTCTCAAGGTGGTCCCAGTTTGGATGACAAGTTATGTGATCACCCTCATCATAACTAATTGACAAATTAACTAGTTAGGGTCAGCTGCAGAGATTAAAAAAGACAGTCTAAACCTAGTGAGAGTGGGGGTTTGTCTGGGTGGGACCCAGGTTCAGCTACTTATAAGCAGTATGACCTGGTTAAGTTCTTTAACTACTGTTTGCCTCAGTTTCACCAGTTTTCTAAGGGGAATAATAATGGCCTCAGAGTGGTATTATAAACATTTGGTTAAATAATACCTGTGAGGGGCTTTTATCACAATGTCTGGTTCATATTCAGGGCTCAATAAATGTAGTTATTCATATTACTTATTATTTTCACCATTTTCCGCACTTCTCCTGCCAAACCACTTCATTCTTACACTGTGTAAAATTCCATTGATTGAGATTCATTTAGGTGAATAGTCATCATCTTCTAAAAATGGATTGCGAGCCAGCCCTGATGGCCTAGTGGCTAATTCGGCAATTACCGCTTCGGTGGCCCAGGTTCGCTTCCCCGTTGCTGAACCACACCACCTGTCTGTCAGCTGCCCTGCTGTCACAGCAGCTCACACAGAAGGACTAGAACAACTTACAACTAGAATATACAATCATGCACTGGGGCTTTGAGAAGGAAAAATAAATAAGTAAATAAATAAAAATAGATCGTGGTAAAGCCATTTAAGAGGAAAAAGTAGGTGACTTTAAGGCAGTAATTGTTAACTAGAGGGATCCATCTTCCCCACCCACCCCCAGCCCTACGGAAGAGAGAAATCAGAGTGTAGTTTGAAAACAGAGCAGCACTTGGTACTTCTCATTTGATTCTACTTTGGCTTTGATATTAACATTTAAAAAATTTCAATAACATTAGAGAAGGATGCGTGCATCTCATGTTTAGCAAGGGGAGATGCGTTTGAAACGACGGACAGACACCGTTGTAGCTGTTTGGACTTCATAAACAGAGCTGTATTACTCTGTTGATAATGGAATTACTGCAAAGAGAGGGCTCAGGAGAACTTACATCCAACCACGTCTCAGTACCTCTTACCATCGTGTGTAACTTTCCATACATTATTATTTCCCCCCAAAGCATTCCTGAACGCATCTCCCTCTGGCAGAAGCTACGTGTCAAACAGTGAAAGACAATTGTTTGTTCAGACAACCTGGAACCTCCTGAGGCCTTTTCAGGAAGGATAAAGAAGATTTGACTCTGAGTAGGTGTGGGAGTGGAAGGATAGAGCTATTGAAAGAGCAGAGACAGGTATTTCCCTCCGTATTCATTTTCTTAAAATTGAATTAGGTTTCTGCAAAAAGCTGTTTTGCAGAATAACAACCTCTTTATGGTTTCACCAGCTGAGACATAAAAGGCTGTTTGAGGTGGGCTGTAAGTTCTGAATGCAGGTGAAAATCCCCTACTTACTGGTTACTTTAATGGAAATAAGAATGTTTTGTAAATACCCTGACCCATTTAACCAGGCATCTTAAGGTCCTTGTGTCACTGTGGTATGGCATCACTTTGACTCTGGGTGACAGAGTGGCCTGAGAGCTTGATTTATTTTCACATTGCAAAATTCTCTTCTCCTCCTATTTAAGTAATTTTTTTTTTTTAATTAAGACAAAAAAGCATCATTTGACCCTTTGAGGACAAGATATAAGAATACTTCTGGCTTCTGCCATTACTTCTTATCCAAATAATGTCCAATTTTCTTAATATATTAGAAATAATGGACTCAATCCAAGAATTAGACTCACCTCTGAGCAGTAGCCTAATGGAAAATTTTAAATGGCACATAGCACTACAAAAAATTCCCTTTCACCCACATGTAGACTACCGCTGGACCTTTAACCATGGGAAGCCCGCGAGAAGCAAGGGAAAGCCAATTTAACCACACTCCTTTGGGTGGCACAAGGGGTTACAAATGGTGAATTAAGAGCTTGAAGGCTAAAGTCAAGGGGCAAAAAACAAACTGAGGACTAGTTGTTGCCTAATATGTGTGCCAGATTTTGACCCAATAAGCTGGTGATGTAAACAGACAAATGTATTGGGGCAGGTCAGAACTAAGGGGAAGTGTCTTCGTTCACTCTGAGTCAGTTATGAATTTAAGTGTATGTTAAAAACAAGAAAGCAGAGTAACCCTCCTAGAGTGGAGACTCCTGTGGCATACGTGGGAGATGGTTAGACTAAGCTTGGCTTAAGAAGCACTGTCACACCTGGACTGCCCCTGCCTGAAGGCTCGTGCCAGACCGCTGAGACATTATGGGGAGGAGAAACGTAAGTGGTACCATCTCTGGGGGGCACACTCTGTACAGAGCTTGGTGCCTTTCATATGTGACCTCTAATGCCACAGAGGAGGTATTTCTCTGCTTGCTGCTTAGAGGCGTTATTTGAGCAACTTGCACACAGCCACACAGCTAGGAAGGGGCAGAGCAGAGATTCGAACCACAGTCGGGGAAAGTTGGGCACTGTCACTAGCCCACCTCATCTTTTTCCATATGACCCAGATCCCATATGACTGTGACCCTGGTTTCTGTGCTCCACATTACCAAAGCACCTGCAGAATAAATGTCTTCTACACAGCTTTGGGTACCAACCGCCATGGTGGTTTAATGCCCCCTAACACGTCAAGGATCCCTGCCTTTGTGGCCACCTCTGACTAACCCACAAAATCCGGTTTATACCAATTTATGTTCCTGATCCTTTTTTTCAGCATCACATCTTTGTTCTCTGCCCTCTTCTCTCTCTCTTTTATTCCTGCAGCTTCTTCTCCCCATCTTTCTCTTTTTTTTAAAAAACCCATAAACCTCAGCCCGCATCCCCCAATTCTAACATGTGTTTATGGCTAAAATCCACTTGAGAGCAGGTTCTTGTCCCACCAGTGCTAATGGGTGTGTAGAGATTGCTGTAACTAGCACTGTCCAATAGAAAATTCTATAAGGATGCAAATATTCTATAGTCTGCACTGTTTTGTACAGTAGCCATTCGAAATGTGGCTAGTGTGACTGGGGAACTGAATTTTAAATTTGATTAAATTTTAATTTTAATTTAACCAGCCGCATGTAACTAGCGGCTACTGTCGTGAACAGCACAGGATGAGCATCCAAAGAAGTATGAAAGATGGCTACCTTTCTGGATGTCTTAGGATCTTAGGGCATGCCTAGGGCTCACATTTTACTGCTAGGAAGCCCAAGGACGAGCTACTTCATTGGTTGAAGGTCCCCAACAATGCAGAGTCACATTTAAGAATAAAGCTCTATGGGCATGGGAATGCAAACAGCAGCAGGTCTAGTTGGCCAGTATAGTCCGAGGGGTGGGAGATGGGATCAAACTATAGAGGGAAATATGCAGAACAAAACCTTGACCTTAACACTTACTAGCTGTGTGAGCAAGTTACCTACCCTCTCTGAGCCTTGGGTTTCTTATCTATGAAATAGAGAATAACATAATAACGATAATGGTAATACTGCCCGTTTGTGTACTTTCTAGATTTGATTTATATAACCATCATGGATGTGAAAAGTATAATGTCAGTTGTTACATCTCTTTAAAAAATAATCATTATTATTTTGGACCAATGTCTAGGAGATCTAGGGAAGTCATAGACATACATGGTGTGAATACATCTAGGAAATTGGTGTGACTTTGTGACTAATAGCAAGTGAGCACCACTGGAAAAGTGAGTGTTATCTTAGGGCAGTGGAGAAAAATTTGTATCCAGGGCTTAGGGCAGGTCAGTAATATACTTGGGATTCTAGTCGGTTAAGGTGACATCAGGTAAGTATCGTATTTAAAGAGGCAACAAGAGAGCCCAGTAGAAATGTGAGTCCACTGGAATCTAAGCTCCAAAAGGCTCAGAGACCAAAACAGTGCCTTGTGCATAGTAGCCACTCAATAAATATTTTTTGAATGAATAAATAAGTGCAAAGCATCTTGAGCCCTCCCAATTCAATCTACTTACAGAGGGCGATGAAAGAGCGGTGCCAAGACGCTTTGCGCAAAGCACCAGTCTTTCATGTCTGCTTTAGCTGGAGAAAATGTTAAAAACCTGAGCATTTGCTTTGTTTTATCAAGGGAGTTAAAAGGGCCCTTGCAGTCGTTTCTGATGAGTTTCTCTCCTCTGTTAAAATCTATGGTCTCTGAGGGCAGGGACAAAGGCAGCTGGCCCTTAATAGGTACCCAGTAACTACCTGGTGGATGATTGAATTATCTTCCTAAAAGTGTTATAATCTTGGAGATACTTCCCTGGAAGGCAATCCTTTCCAATGCAAAGAGGTTTCCTGAGGAGTAGATGAATAACCACACCAATTTGAGAACACAACGTGGATAGTGTAGCTTTTGTTCAATTGTTGACCACAGTAGGGAGACAGAGAGTGATCCCAGAGAGAGAGGAGATAGAAGTCTCTCCATTTGTGGTTCCTATTTATTTGGCGGACGACTTCATCAATCCATTCTTCCCAATAGTATATAAGTAAGCACTATGAGGGGAGGGGAGGGGCCCCTTTTGCTGGCCACAGGGCCATCACAGAATGTGGCACACAGGAGCCCTGCAATCAGGAGCGGTTTGGGACAACCATTTTGGAAAACAGTTCAGTATGATCTAGTAAGACAGACACACCCCATTGCAATGCAATTCTCCTCCTAGGTGTAAATCTTCAAGAAACTCTTGCATAAGCATTATCAGGTTATATGTGCAAGAAATTTCATAGCAGCACTCTTTGTAAGAGCTTCCAAATGGAACCAACCTCAGGGTCTCTCAATAGGATAAAAAATGAAATACTCATCCAATAGAATATTGCACAGCAACAAGAATGATTGGAACAAATGAACTGCAACTGCAATACTGGAGAAATACATCAAAAAGAGAATGAAAGTCCAGAAAAGAAAAAAAACAAGAAAAATAAGAGGTAACAGAAGGTTTTGCAGACAGGGCAGCCCTGGTGATACTAGATGTCTTGAATCCTGTTTCTTGGGCTGGATATCTGGAAGCTGTCCAACAGTGTATGACATGACTTGGAAAGGAGTAACTGAGAGATATCAGCTTAGCCTTAGGCTCAATAAAACAATGTGGAACTCTTAAGAAGAGGATTATTAGGCAAGAGGAAGATGACAAAAATTGAAAACAAAAGGTAACAGGCTTACTCCGTCCTTGTAACTCTTACTAAGAGCTTCATAAAGTAAGCATGGTAGCAAATTCACTTAGAAATATCTGTGATTTATCATATATGTGAGGTTTCACTGCTTAGTAAATCTGTTTATAGTTTTGTTCATCGCATGGATATCGAGTTACTCTCAAATAAGTCTCCTTTTATGGAAGGCCCAATACTGAAATACAAGTGGATCCTAACATACCATGGATTATTCTTTTGGTGCCTAGAAAGAGTGGATCTGTTTGTCTTCTAGGTTGAGAGGAAAGAGGTGTTCCAGAATTACTAATTCAAATAAGGCTATTACACCAGGAGGGCAGAAGAGACTGTGAAGGCGGTGTTAAGAATCTGGGAAGGCTGCCAGCATAGTTTGCATGATAAGGGTGGATAAAAACATAAAAAGAAGTATGGTCCAGTGGTTGATCTGCTTCCTTTTCATTTTTAAGGGTGGTTTACTTTTGAACAAAATGGTGCGATTTTCAAGTTACTCTAAGAACATAGCTGATAACAGATTTCTTTTAAAACCAGAGTTTCTGCAAGCTGCATGCCGACACTAAGAGAATTTGATCTTTATGCTTTTTTTAAGCACCTTTCATGATGGCAGAGAGCGTACCCTGAAGATTTACACGGGACCATCTCATCTCTGGCCACCTTGCGGAATGCTACCTATATTGCCATATCTAAAGGGGAGCCCATTAAAATTTACAAATTAAAAGCCAGTGGGAAAGAACATAATCTTGGCAAGTGCCTCTTGGGAAATCTTACAACTGCAAGAGCTCCGTGGAAGAGTGCTTTAAATACCATTATGGTTCATCCAATCTCCTCACAATTGTATGGGAGGGCGTGTGGCCAAGGCCTTGCAGAGAAGAGGCCGGGGTGCCCAAGCTCATGATTGGCTGGGGGGGCGTGATGCTAAGCGAGCCACTTAGCCCACTCTTGCTTCATGAGGAGCACACCACATGCTTCTTTGCACATTCTTTTAAATCCTCGTGTGGTTGGCATTTGGAAAAATATCGACTGCAACCAGACGTCGCAATCCTGATGACAGCTCTTGAAATCCCATCTTTCTCACAGCAACATCTACTGTCAGCTCCCCACCCCTGTCACCAGAGAGCCTTCCCCACCCAAGTTGCACTCCAAATAGAAAGAATTTCAGATGTACATGTTTGGCTGCCTCCTCTAAAGGCCTTGACAAATATTCAGGTAGTAAATAACCCAAGAGAAATGCTGCTGATAAAATTAGTTCAAGTATTTCGCAGAAAACAAACCTGACACCACCATGATACTTGATCGCTCAGCCTCAGCACTTCGAACCTTTCTAAACCCCCTTGCCTTCAAAGCCCAAATGTCTTGTTTTAGATTGCCTTTATTTTTTCCCTCTCCAAAGCCAGTCCTTGCCACCACTTTCTCTCAAAAAAAAAAAAAAAATCCCACGTGGTTATAGGATAGATTGTCCAACCAGGAATTTACATTACAAAATGACTGTGTTGAAGGTTAATATCCAAGGTCAGGTGTTATTAATATCTATTTGAATTTTGTTCTTCTGGTCTATGATATCATCTGAGTCACCTCATTGATTTATATCACGGTAATCCCAGGCCATCATTCATTTTCCGGAAATTCTATTCACGGCTTGGTATCAACCTCTCTCTTTAATACCCTTTTTGGTGTTGTCTGATCAGTAGCTTTACAGCCCTTGCTTTTATCTCCTTCCCACAGGTAACCCCATACCTGGTGTCCAAGATTGTTTGATTGATTTTTCACCCTGTCACCTTCTCCTTTTCCTATATCTTATTGTAGAAAAAAAAAATTAACCCTTCTCTTGAGAGGTATTTCATGATATTTCTCTCCCCAAAGCCAGTTCTCTATCTTGACTGTCAGGTAAATTGCCTCTGCAAGCATAGGCCTGTTAATTTGTCTGTATCACAAATGAGGCATTCTTTCCAGCTTCCCCTAAAGTCTTGGGCTCAAACCCCCAGTGGGAACTAGCAATCCTTAGGACTTGCTATATGCTTGCCACACTAAGGTCTCAGGGCACTGATGGATTCTCACCTAATCCTTACAACAATCCTGTGGGGTAGGTGCCATTATTTTAACCATTTAGCAGATGAGGAAACAGGTTCTGAGAGCTTTAAGGAAATTATCCAAGGTTGCACAGTAATAAGTGGTGAACTTGGGACCTAAGCCCTCTGTCTTTCTGTTTCCAAAGCTCATGCTTATTATTACTTTCTAACTGCCTTCCTCTAATCATGATGATAATTGGTGGCCGATCATTATACATGATACAGTTATTATACAACAAAAGTGGGCTGGGAGGCCTTTGAAAAATACACATTAACGCTAAAATTACATCAGCATCTGGTATACTTATATAAAGATATTTTTTCTTGTACATCTAAAAATAAATTTTTTTAACCCTTTGAAAAGTAGCATATGCTAATATAGGAAGTTCTTAATTAGGAGGAAGGAAAAAACCCCACCAATATTCCTAGCAACTTAAAGACCATCACAGTTAACATTTTGATATATATACTTCTTGCCATTTTTCTATACATAGTTTATATATTTCTAATCTTCTGTATATCTAAATTTGAATTCTGCTTTTCCCCCTTGGGATTATAATCATCACTTCCCCACAGGTATTTTCTACGTTTTGGTTGCCATAGGCCCTAATATGGAGTCAGAGACACAGTGTGATTTTGATAAATACATACTGAATCAGAAGATGAAACCTAGTCATTCATTATTAATTTCATTGATCAAATTATTGAACAGATAATATATACAATTCTTCAAAATTTCAAACGTTCAGAAAGATATATAGTGAAAATCTGCCTTTTACTTGTGACTCGTAAAGATACCTTGCTGTCCAGAGTTTGAAGGCCCAAGCTTCTAACTGTCCTAGGACCCACTTCTTAGGAGCACAGGTCTGGATAAGCACATGCCAGTTTCTTGAATTGTGGACACAAGAGAATAAAATTCAGAGAAAAATTTTTTCCCCTAGCAAAGGTACAATTTCTAAGTTTCTGTCTTCTGTCCTGGAACTCTAAGTCTTTGGGTAAGTGACAGACCCTTCCGAAGAGCCATACCTTATCCCACGAGACTCAACGAGCCATCATAATCCTACTCACCACAATAATCCCCACGTTATTAAAGAGATGTGCACATCAAGAAGGGGAAATAGTTTTATTATGCATCCTCATAGGAGAAAAGACAAGAGTGCATTAGGGAACAAAAGTAGCCTTATTATTTCTCTTTACTAGAAACCAGTGCTTGAAGTTCAACATAATGGATGTGGGTGCTTCTGTTTTTATACATATACTGGATTATTTAGACAAAGTACAGCACAGGAGAAGGCAGTCTCAGAGACCTGAGATGAACGAATATTTTCAAGTGTAGAGATTCTCAAAGTCTGTTCCATAGGACATTAGTTCCTTGGGATGTTATTAGGTGTTCCACAGAAAAGGGAAATTCCACAGACTACTAAGTTTAGAAATTTTTAAGAGGAGAACAAAATGAAACTGAAATTAACCATAGAATACTTTTTAAGGAGTAGGGTTCCACAGAGCGCACTTTGGAAAATGGTGTGGACTCTGGCAGCTTTGGCACTAAGTAGGTATATGACTTGGGATTAGGCAACTAATTGTTCATCTCTGTGTGTTTCAGGTTAACTGAGTGATTATTTAGTTAATATGAGAAATTACGTTTTAGACTGGTTTTTGCTAGTAACTAGTAGAAGCAGATGGAGAAGATCCCTGTAACCTTGGGTTCAGACCTGTGTTCTTCTCAACCTTGTGACACTGCTTTAGAGTGACAAGCATGGTGACAGCATTCACCATGAAATATTATTTCTACCAACCATGAGCCTCAAGTTTCTTCATTTGAAATGTAAACTAGAAAACAAAAACATTTTAAGAAAAATGATCCTAAAAATAAAAGATAAGCCATAGATAGGAGCAAAATTTGCACATACATATAACCAAGAAAATATTAGTATCCAGCATACAGACTATCGTTGCAAATGAGTAAGCAGAAGAAACAAACAACTCAATAGAAAAATGAGCAAAGGATAGAAACAGCCAATTCACAAACTGTAAACATGTGCCAATACACATATGAAAAGACTCCCTGACTTATTAAGAAAATGCAAATTAAACAAGATATCATTTCACATCTATGAGACTGGCAAAAATCATTCAAGTCTGGCAAGGTGGGCATGTAGATTGATAGATTATTTTGGAGAATAATTTAGCAATATGTAATTAGAGAGCTAAATATCTGCTTATTCTACAACAGGATGTCCACTTCTAGGTGCATTTCTTTTTGTGTGTGTGAGGAAGTTTGGCACTGAGCTAACATCTGTTGCCAATCTTCCTCTTTTTGCTTGAGGAAGATTGTTGCTGAGCTAACATCTGTTGCCAATCTTCCTCTTTTTGCTTGAGGAAGATTGTTGCTGAGCTAACATCTGTGCCAATCTTCCTCTATTTTATGTGGGATGCCGCCACAGCATGGCTTGACAAGTGGTGCTAGGTCTGCACCCAGGATCTGAACCCACGAACCCTAAGCTGCCAAAGTGGAGTGCGCAAACATAATCACTACGCCACTGGGCTGGCCCCTAGGTGCAAGCAGTGTTTCCCAACCTCTTTTCCAATATGACACACATAGAGAATGATAATATTCATACAACACATCTGGGTAACCTGCGGAGGCTGCTTACAGCAGGAGGTGACCCATCCAGAGGGCTGTGTTCACCTCAGGCCCTACGTGGCTGCCCTGAGGGCTGCGGTGCTCTGGCTCTTCTACCCAACTATACAGCCCTGGTTGGAAGCTCTGCCCTAGAGAAGCTTGCTCTGTGTGCTCAAGAACACAAGATACTGAAATGTCCACCCATGGAGTTTTTGTTATACCAAAACCAAAACAAAACAGAATGGGCACAACAACTTAAATGCCCATCAGTAGCGGAATGAATAAATAAATGCTGGTATACTTATACAATGGAACTCCAGAGAGTAGTTAAAATTAATGAACCGTATACAGAGATGAGTTACAAAACCATAATGTTGAGTGAAAAAAGCAAAACGCAAAGGGATACTTGCCCTTTGATACTGTGCATGGAAAATTTTAAAACAAAGCTACACACACCTACATACCTATTTAGTAAAGATATGGAAATACAGAGGGACAGAGGTCACCAACATCAGGGTAGCAATTGCTTCTGGAAAAGGAGGGAAGACAATGGGATTTGATGGTGGGCAAGGGACTCAAAGGATATGTATGACATCCTAGTTCTTAAAAAACAAGTGAAGCAAATGTGGCAATAATTTACGTGTTAAATTTAGGTATAAATACACAGATTTCTAATATATTTTCACTGTACTTTTTGCATATTTGAAATATTTCATAATTTAAAACAAATAGTTAGATCATTGGTTTCAAGCCTGAATGCACATTAGAATGACTGAGCAGTTCCAAAAATTTTCTATGCCAGGGCTGCACCACAGACCAATTAAATCAGAAACGTAAGAGGTGGGGCCTGTGCGTCAATCTTGTTTAAAAGCTTCCCCACTGATTCTAATGTGCAGCCCAGAGTTGAGAATTGCTGAAGTAGATGATCTGAAAAGTTTCTTTCAAATAATATTCTGTTTCTAAATATTCCTCATACAGTTTCCTGTGAACACAAGTGTGTGAAAAGCCAGGATCTGTTAATATTCATGGAGAATTTCCTTCTACCAAAACCAGTTCTCTTTTCCTGGTGCTCATGCCTCCTTTGTTTTCTAGAACCACATGTTACTCCTCTCCCAGTTAAGTTGTTAGTCTCTCCCCCTTCCTCCTCCCACCTTTCTGAGTCCATCCCAACAGGCAATTCATCCAAGCGCCGCAAACTTCGGCTCTGAGTCATTCATATGCATTGCTTTTGAACATATTAAATAGATCCATATGCTTATCTACACTAAGATATAGGTTTATCCTTCAGAAAATAGAATACAAAAAAAAAATCATTCCAATGTGTACGCTTTAAAATTTTTAAGCAGGCATCTAAAAGGAAGCAGAAATTAAAAGTAACTTGGACCAGAATTTTGAACATTAAAACATTACAGCAAATTGGTAAAACATAAACCAAATATATAGATGTCTACTTTCAATCCAAAAAAGTTACTCTTTCCCTGCCACATGCACATAGACAGTTCTCGTAATGGCTCCACTTCAATCAGAGTTGGATCACAAATAGAACAGTAATGAATGTGGCCTTTTCCAACATTTCTACCCCTAAAGAGTCTTTATTATCCTCTCCAACTTCAGAAATTCCTATGAAGTCATCATCAACCAATCAGAGCTTCAAACGGTTTGAACTAACTGATGTAGTCAGCCACATTGAGTTGATATAGAATCAAAGAAATGTGACATTCACCTCAGCCTGGGCAGTTGTATCATGGATAAATGTATGATTTCCATTAGATTTCCCAAAATATGGAAAAATCGCTTTCAGACCCTCAGCACTACCTCTGGGGATACTTATTTTAGATTAGAACCGCTAACTAAAGTTCCATTGTCTTGAATAAACCTTACCAAAATCTGTTCTCAGAGACAGTAAGAAAGGGAATGTTGAAATACAGTAATATGTCTACAGAGCAGGAAAACTTCCAACACTACTTAAGGTTCGTTGGAAGGCAGATTGATATCCCAAGAGAGGAAGAAAAGGCAAGAAATCATGCCGTAGTTTCAAAATCAGACAGACTGGAGTTTTAATCTGGATTCTACAATTTTCTAAGACATGACCTTGGGCAGGTTACTTAATCTTTCTAAACTTCAGTTTCCTCATGTATAAAATGCAGAAAATAAAAATAGTTACTTCCATACTGAATAGCCAGATCTTGGTTTCTAACACCATTCTCCGATAGGAGAACCGAGGACTCCCTGGAGAAATAGCTAATTCCAAGGCTGGGACAAGGAATATATAAGATGAGCCTGGAGCATCTTGCAGTGCCAGAAAGTAAGGAAATGCTCCAAAAAACAAAACAAAGGCATATGTCAAAGGGACATCAGAGCCAACTGAAAGAGCTCCCGATAGCAAAGCTGAGACAATTTAATCAACAAAATAAATAATGTGGTATTGGATTATAACCAAAAGTATAAAATAAATATCCTTGAGCCCATAGTGATATAAATAAATGATCGAGTAAATAAATGGGAGAGAATAGACAAAGCACCCATACAGAAAAATTCCAAATAGTTTATGTACATCCTGCTGCCTCAAAGAGGTGGGGCATAACTCCTCACCTCTTAAGCATGGGCTGTGCATAGTGATTTTCTTCCAGAGTACAGTGTGGAAAGGAGAGGTGGGGAGAGCAACTTTTCAGGGGAGAAACTTCATAAACTCTACTTCAGCCGTCTGTTCCAGCAGCCTAACATTATCAGTGATAAATCACGTGATAGCAGGCACCCTAGACATGATGTGATGACAATGGCCTTCACCTCCGTGGTCCTCTTCCTGAGGACCCATTACCCAGTATAATCACCAGAAAAATCCAAACTGATGAACATTCTACAAATACCTGGCCCGTACTCCTCAAAACTGTCAAGGTCATCCAAAACAAGAAAAGTCTGAGAAACTGCTGCAGCCAAGAGAAACCTAAGGAGACATGATGACAATGTAACAGTGGCATCCTGGGACAGAAAAAAAGACACTAGGTAAAAACTAAGGAAATCTGAACAAAGTATGGACTGTAGTTAATAGTAATGTATCAATATTAGTTCATTGACTGTGAAAAATGTACCATACTAATGTAAGATGTTAATAATAGGGGAAACTGGATTGAGGGTATACAGGAAACCTCTATAATATCTTTGCAACTTTTCTGTAAGTCTAAAACTCTTCTAAAATAAAAAGGTTGTTAAGAGAAAGAGTTACCCCACAGGGTGGTGAGGGTTAAATAAAATAACAAATTTAAAGCATTAGCCTAAGCACACTGCCTGGAACACAGTAGAAGCTAATATCTGGTAACTATTATTGGTTAGCATTATTAAGCAGAGTTAATTCATGAACTGCTTACCAATCCATTCCAGAAGTAGAATACTCCTATTACTTGGGGAGCATTAAGAAAGATCTGATAACTCCCTCCACCTTAGGTATTTATTCATGTTCTTAAAGATCAATGATCTTAAGAATCCTATTACTGTTATCTCTGTCTATTCTATCACTTTTAATTTTCCAGCATTGTTCTGCATGCCAGGATAGAACTCCCAGTAAAAAACTGGACAACGCTTCTGGATTGTTCAACTTTCTCTGCACAGAGCTGGGCAATGCTCCTTCTAATAACTTTCCTCCAACCTGTCTCCCTCTCCAATGAATTTAACTGGAGTCATTTTCTGAGAAACGTGCTGCATACACCTCCAGCGCACTGGAGCATTTCTGTAGCGCTACAGCACCGGACACGGCCTAAAGAGGGCATTTTACTGTCTGGGGGTTACTCTCCCCAATGTCTCTGGCTTCTGCTTATATGACCATCCCTTCCACTTTGTCCTTTAAGCCTCTTTGACCCTGCTCCCCACTCAGATTGGAAGTCACAGTAACCTCCTCTGAGGGCTGGATTTCGATTTGCTTTGCAGCTCTGGAGCACAGTCCTGTACTGAAGGTGTCTGCGGGCATTCTGCATAACCTCTCCAAGTTTGTCAGCTCCTTCCAGGCTGAGACCAACTCCAGCTCCACCTGGTCACCTCCCCGACATTTAGCACCAAGTTGGGCACATCCAGTGCTCCAGTACACATCACATCATTATTGAAGTGATGCTAGTTTGGATGCCGTTCCGAAAAGTAACTGAAGCACTCAAACGTGAGGATTCATCTCCCTTAGCAGAGCACTCCAGCGAGGGCTTTCCTGAGGTGACAATTCCCAAGAACCTCTAACAAAATGAAATGGAAATAACAGCCTGCAGTGACTGCCTTCTTTTTCCTATCAGCATTTTTTGCATAATATAATTATAATTCTTCCTCTTCATTTACTGGAGTCAGTCATCTTTTCTTTTTCTTATTAATGCCAGTTACAGTATTTTTGGTAAATTAGCAAATACTGAATTTTTTTTTTTAAGATTGGCACCTGAGCTAACAACTGTTGCCAATCTTTCTTTTTCCTGCTTTTTCTCCCCAAATCCCCGTGGTACCTAGTTGTATATTTTAGTTGTGGGTCTTTCTAGTTGTGGCATGTGAGACGCCACCTCAGCGTGGCCTGGTGAGTGGTGCCATGTCCGCGCCCAGGATCGGAACCGGTGAAACCCTGGGCCACTGAAGTGGGGCACGCGATCTTAAGCGCTTGGCCACGGGGCTGGCCCCCAAATATTGAAACTGTTAAACCCGACATGTTCCATTTATTCAAGGCCATAGAAAGGAGTTTTGAAGTTGAACTGCTGATTGCCAAATTGTACAAATAGCTAAAATAAGACTTTTATCATCCATCCATCCACCCATCCATCCTCTTTCAACAATGTTTACTGATTGATATGATTTGCCAGGTGTTATGCTGGGTACTGGAGATTCAGGGATGAATAAGAAAGTCCTGCCCTCAAGGATCTCCCAGTGTAGTGGGGGGAAAACAGACAAATAAATAAGTACAAACGCAACATGACAGGTGTTATCATAAGAGTAACGTGGACACTCCAGTTGGAAGAACATATTCATAGAGAAATGATGCTTGAGCCAAAAAAAAAAAAAAATCACTGATTGTTTTATGGATTTCTTCAAATGGCTTCCATGTCTTGCAGAGAATACAGAAGGCTGAAAATGAAACCTTGCCTCTGATATTTCCTAACTCTGACCATTGGCAACTCATTGAACCTCCCTGAGTCTCAGCTTCCTCCATTGTACAATAGTATCATTGCAATGATTGCCTAAAAGTCTCATGGATTTACTCAAAAGATCACATGGGAGATCTCTGTAAACTCAAAGGGCTATAAGAATATAAATAAACTATTATTATCATATTTATTACAAGGCAAAGGAGAATATTTTTCCCACACAACCTCTTCTGCCCTGCTCAAGCTCTGCAAGAATTAAAAATTTTAGGGGCCAGCCCTCTGGAGGAATGGTTAAGTTCACGCACTCTGCTTCGGGGGCCCAGGGTTTCGCTGGTTCAGATCCTGGGCGGGGACATGGCACCGCTCATCGGGCCATGCTGAGGCGGTGTGCCACATGCCACAACTAGAAGGACCCACAACGAGAAAAAAATACAACTATGTGCTGGGGGGTTTTGGGGGGAAGAATTAAAAAAAAAGATTGGCAACAGTTAGCTCAGGTGCCAATCTTTAAAAAAAAAAAATTTAGGTGGATCTATTCTTTCTCTTGTATGATCTGTTTAATCAAACTTCACTTTTCGGCTTTTCTAGACTGGTATTGAGTGGCTTCCTCAGACCCCTGTGTGCCCAGCTATCAATGCACGCTGGCAGCTGCATTTTAGGAATCATTATACACGCTGCCCCAACGGCTTCTCAGAACAGGGTTCCTGGACAGCGGTTTTGGGCGGCCTGATTTTAAAACCCAGTTTTTCAGTCTAGTCAGAGATTGATTCATGTTTGGGGGCAGCAAAGAAATAAAAACTAATTAAAAAAGCAAGAGATAGCACATCTTAAGGAAGAAAGCTTGGATCCTGTTTGAAAAAGACAGTAGTGATCGAGAAGGGGAGTAAAGGCGACAGCGAGTGTCCTAATACCATCTCTGACAGGCTGGCACAGGCTTTGCGTCCTGGTGAATCCAAAGCAAACAGGCCTACAGGACATGGAGCCACATGCTTTTCTTGTGAGCCCAACAAATGTAAAGCTCCCTTAATCCACACAAAAATAAAACTGAAATGTAAGCCGGCCCAGATCTGGACCCAGCATGACCCCTTCCACCACCCTACAGCCCGTTCTCCGACAATGAGGGGTGGCCTTGCCATGCTAACTTCACCTAAAAAACTCTCCCTCCTCCCTCCCCATCCCCCTCTCATATTCTGTTGACATTTTTTGCCACCCAAACAGCATCCCAAAATGCCTCATTTGGTGACATCACAGATAGCCATGGGTTGCTTCTGGTAGCCCATCTGTTCCTGCAGGCCTTGCCTCGGTGAGGGTGAGATATGAAGGCAGTGTTCAGTCGAGGCTGGGCTGGGGGTGGGGTGGGGATCGGGCCTTTGAAGCTGTTTTCTATCGGGGCCCTGCAGCTGTCAGTGTTGGCTGCGGAAGCCAGCGATTGTCCTTGCAGCTCCCCGTTGCTGCAGTGCACTGTGCTTGTGGATATTAATTGGGCTTTCATTATGTGAATGCACCCAGAAGCTTTTACAGTCGATTCCGACATCTATATTGATTCATAAAAATGCCAATAAATAACAGGTCTCTCAAAGCAGCTCTTAATGTTTTCGATAATTAGTTGGTTTATGTTTTTTCTCCCATTTTTCTTTCTTTTTTTTCCTTTTTTCTTTTTACACATTACTGCATAATAGATCACAGAATCTTTGGGACAATGGACAGACACGTTGGCTAAATCACCTTATTACAGTTCCATATAGTTGAAAAGAGGCTTAATGCTAAATTATCAGATGCCAGCTATTGTGGAAACCAAGAAAGAATAATGCTCCAAAATAACACTGTGGTGCCCCTGTGTACTCATTGTCCTGGGAGCGATTGGCACGCCTTCTGCGGAGTCCTCCATTGAGTCAGCGATCCCCTGGAATGAACAGTGGGGCCCAAATTCAGGCTGGGAGTGAGTTTCTTTACTTTTGGCGTATTATAGGTTATAAGATATTTTGGGGCCTTGGCTTTCAAAAAAAAATCTTGTTTTACATTTGTGTGTAACTTTGGGCAAAATTACGTTATTAGCTTCGAAATGCCCTAAATTAGACATGTCACGGACTACTTCAGCACGCAGAATTGTTGTGTATCATCCCACACAAAGTGGAGCTGAAAGCAGAAATTGCACATCCGTTTCATTTCACTGAAACTTTTCAAAGGAAGGAAGGATGTTCATTAAAAGTTAACAGTGACACAGCTGTGCAGAACTCGCAGAGAAAATGTCATTGTCACGGGAGCCTGACTGTGACCAAGTATGATTCTCCGCAGCAGAATGTGAGGTTCCTGTGGTCTGTTGAGCTGTTAATGGCATTGAAAAAGAAGAGCAGTGCCCCCAAGAGTGTGTGGGGGTGCCGATGGATTTTGGGAGGCCATGGTTCTAGTTTGCAGGCCGTAACTTTAACAAGAAGGACGCATAATTCTGTTTCCAAAAACTAGGTAGAATCAGAGAGCCTAACGAAGCTCTTCCCCTTGTTTCTGGGAAGATGGGTGGACATCATTTCTTGAGAACACACTATGTATGTCCAATTCCCTCTCTGTTTCTCTCTTTCTTTCTTTCAATGGAAGGTCCACAAATAGTAGATGGGCAACAGTGGAAATGCAAAATAAACAAAGAAAAAACTCAACTGCCTACTAAAACTGAACTTTAATTACTGTTGTTGCTATGACCAACTGTACGTTATTTCCGCAGTATTATGTAGTTATTTCCCATACAATCGCTAAGAAAAACAAAAAACAGTGCAAATAACGGTGCCTAAGGTAAATATGCAAAGATAACTGTGTATTTCTGCTATTAGATAAATTCCTCTTAAACTGCTTTATGTAAATGTTCAGTGATGGCAACGAAAATGTGGGTAGTAAAAATCATAAGTAAGTGCTAATTTTGGAGACAACAATCCATATTTCTCACTTCCAAGAGATTTAAAAATATCCAATGTGATACTTCTCTATATAAATTGAAAAATGGGTAGAGAATAAAAATCTATTTTATTTCAAGATTTGAGAAATTCTTCACAAGTCTTTATCTGACCCAAGACTAAGAAGGGACTTAGAGACAATTTAAGAAAACCATTAAATTCCTATTCAAGATCATATAGATTATGGTCTTGGTGTCAATGATTATACCATGATTGTACCTTGGTATCAATATTCTCTTTCAACTTAATAGGGAAATAAGACAGTCAGCAATATCATGCACAATCTTTATTCTACTGAGGTGTTCTGCTGTAGCTTTTATACAAATACACCTCTATTAAAAAGGTACGTTAATAAGGAACAAAATAAGATTCCATTCAGAAGGGTATAACGAAGATATAATGGGCATGCACTACCTTCCAAAGCACACAAGATATAGCAGAAAAATGACAGATATTAGAGAGTTGGTGTCATTCTGTCATTCTTCTGGTTTTCTCATGTTGCCTGGATGGTTTATCACCAATATACTATTTCTAGTAATGGCCTCCATTTATTTAGTGCCCACCATGTTCCAGGTACCATGCTGTATGCTGACATAATATGAATATTTCCCACACCATTAGGGGTTATATAACTGGAAATGGCAAAGACCAATGGCTCCTTATTTATTTATTTATTTATTTATTTATTTATTTATTTAAAGATTTTATTTTTTCCTTTTCCTTCCCAAAGCCCCCTGGTACATAGTTGTATATTCTTTGTTGTGGGTCCTTCTAGTTGTGGCATGTGGGACGCTGCCTCAGCGTGGTTTGATGAGCAGTGCCATGTCCACGCCCAGGATTCGAACCAACGAAACACTGGGCCGCCTGCAGCGGAGCACGCGAACTCAACCACTCGGCCACGGGGCCAGCCCCGCTCCTTATTTATTTTTGATAAGAACTTTGGAGTGGGGTATAATAGTAGAGGGACAAAAAAGACAAAGAAAAGTATTTATCTGCATTTTGTACATTCTGTTTCATTTTTCAGCTTCATTTCTTCTTGCATAAGCTCACAGCAGTTTAAGGCCTGTGGGAAGAGGATAAACCTCAGAATATTTGTGCTATTTCTTCTCCCTGAAATATCTACAATTTATCCCCTGGCCTCTTCTATTCTTTCCCTTAACATTTCCAAACAATCGTATGCCAGCTTTTAATGCCTGGAAAACCAGCCCTGCAACTGGAGGAATCTTCGCCAGAGTGACCACATTTTCTGCACCTCAAATGGAGACACATGGCCTAAGAAATAACGGTATTTGAAAGAAAAACTGGCTAACCTATGTGAAATTTAGACTCTGCCCAAAATCCAAGGCATGGTGTTGACATTCTTTTAGGAATCCCAGGGTTACATTTCAGGACTGCGCACTAGACAACCCCAAAGTCAGCAGACACTGGGATTCTTTCTACATCCTGAATGGATGTCTGACAAGATTCCTCTAGGCTCTGCTTCTCCCAGTTGGGCCGTATTATAACGTTTGCCCCAGGTCTCTTTCTTCAGAGCGACTCTCTCTGCAACTCAACTTCATGGGCATGAACAAGCAGAGGGTCCCACAATTTGAGGGTGACATGTATCTTTATGGAGCAAAACAAGTTGTTAAAAACAAAATAGAACAAGAACAAAGGGTTCCTGTACGTGCGAGGACCCTGCACCACTAACAATCTAGCTCTGACGTACAAATCTTTTAGATTGGTGTCAGCTCAACAGCAATATTCCATAAAGCCATTCAGCCAATGTATTTGAGCGCAGGGATTTGATCATCTAGACCTGCACTGTCCAATACAATAGCCACTCACCACGTGTGGCTACTGAGCGCTTGAAACGTGGCGAGTGCAAACTGAGATGTGCTGTAAGCAAACATGCAGGATTTCGAAGATTAAGGACACAGACAAAAAACGAAAAATATCTCATGTACAATTTTTTATCTTGATTACATATTGAAATAATATTTTGGAAATACATTATTGGAATTAATTTCACCTGTTTCTTTTTTTTTTAATGTGGCTATTAGAAAATTTAAAATTACATGTGTGGCTCGTGTTTAAGGCTCGAATTATACCTTTCCACTGAACAGAACTGGTCTAGATGGTTGAACAGAGAAATAGCACATGATTTTACAGGCCAAGGCAACAAATCTTTAGAATTGACCTTTGCTTTGGTCTTAAATTTTTAGCTGACGATAATACAAAACTCCTACATATAGGATGAGAAAACATTTTACGTGCATAGTTTTGCTTATATGTATTTATTATTAGCATTGAGTCTCTTAATTAAAAAATAGACAAAGAATTTTTAAACAATTAAAATATCAGCTTGAAATACAAAATTGCAGATACTCAGTTTTTGGTTTTTAACTTTTAACATTCTAAGAATTATACGTATTGATTTTTTTGAACTTCCCGCCCCAGAAGACTATTAAAATAAGTTTACTTAGTTAGATTTTAAAATTCTTTCAACTCAAAAGTTATGTTCAAGTGAAAAAGTCAATGTTATGCATCTGGTTATTATAGTCGTTACTTTGAAAAGAAATAAAATACTACAGTATTCTGTGGGAGTTGTTTAAAAGTTGAATTTATAGTCTAGGTTTTATTGTTATTCTTAATAAATCAAGAAAGTTCTTGGTTTTTTTTGAATTGAGCAACTTGGTAAATAAATATCTTACATTTAATTTAAGCAACAGAGTATTGCCCAAATGTACCCTGTGCCCGGCCAACTCCGTGTTCAGATTCTTTCATAGCATGTTGAAATCATCTTATATGACCATTTTACCTTGGTGCATGTAACAGTTAATCAGCTGGAGCAAACGAGTACTAGATCAAAGGCAAAAACACACATTTTTCTTCACTAGCAAGTCCTGGAGTTTAAAACTTCAATAGCAACTTTAAAGCATGCTTTCATAATAAATAGTATAATACAAATAGCAGAATGCATTTTAAACAGTAGCTTTATATTCCGTCCACTTAAAATCATTCCATTTTGTAGTTATGATAAGTATTTAGTCTTTAATCATAAAATTTTTTCACTAAAGAGTAAGATTCTTGCTTGATGAACGTGCAGGGATTCTATTGTTTCTTAATCAGAAATCTTAAAAATATGTGCATTCAGAAACATTTGCTGTAGTCCTTGCGAACCTAAGCTTCTTCATTCTAAAAGATACCAGTCCAAGGCTGACACCAAGGGGACGGTTTTGCAGAATAAAAGCTACGTGTTTTTTCCCCTTGGAACTTTTGGTTTGTTTTATTTTATTTTCTTTGTTTGGCCCAACTTTGGATTGTCAAGGCATCAGGTAGGAATCTGTAAAAACATACATTCTACCCACGCTGAGTAATATACAGACCTCAGCTGTAACCCATGTTAAGCCACCAGCAAAGAAGAAAAGCACCAGAAAACAAACCAACCAAAACCTAAAGCAAACGACATGCTTATCACATAATAACTATTGAATAATGCAAATATTAACAAAGCAAACCAAGCAGGGGGCCTCCATCTCAGGAAGAAGAAAAGCCAGCAATAGAAGGCAGTGATTGGGAAATCAGATCGGCTCTTCCTCCTCGGTTCGTTACTGAGAAAAAGTGGATCAGGACTGACATCTGCTGGCCTTGTTAATGGGATGTACCCATTGAAACAAGGGTCTTGGAGAACAAAACATTCTGGTGGGGTGATATTGCATCACTGGGATGGGGAGGAGGCAATGGCTTGGCAAAGGCCTTGCTGGTGAGCCACCTGCCAAGTGGCCAATCACGGCCGCCCCTCCAGCCAAAGTAGTCTTAGTTTTTTCCCTCTCTTTGATGCTTCACCTTCATAACCAGGAATGTTTTTCTAATCACCCCAAGAGGGGACAGAATATTATATAAGTCGGTTTCTAGTTAGAATTACACGAGTTCCAAGAAGTGGTGGTCAACTAGATGCTCAACATATATGACAGACAATTCCAAGTCTTTATCAAAAGGCTCATTGTTGAATCATTTACTTAAAAAGCTAAATGTGTGTCCACACCCTGAAGACCTCAGTAGCTTTCAGCAGCACCATGCTAGGGTATCAGCTTCCTGAACATTCATCAAGTCAACATCCCAAGTCTGACTTTTGTCATTCCCTCTTCCGCACCCGCCATTTCTCAGCTGGAATCTGTCTCCCTGTACAGTATCAGGTGTGTGAGACTTTTGTCCTCATGATGCCTTGTTTCTCATCTCTAAAGTCTTAGTCTTCTAAGCAGTGTTATCCGTCCTTAGGAAAGGCAAGTTCCCCATTGGCTTGGAAGCTACAAGAAGCCTGAGACAGGGTCTATCTTACTCCAGCTATCTTCTCAGCACCCAGCACAGTTCTTACTACATTATAGTCGTTCAACAAATATTTACTGACTTACTTTGAAAGCTGAATATTTTGTATTACCCCGTTTTGCTTTTAGGAATGCAATTTCTTTACGGTGGATCTGAACAGAGCATAATAGTCTAGTGTTTAATTAGAAACACGAGTTTCAATTGGAAAAAAAGCAATGATGTTGAGTACTCTGTCTTCTACCAGTGTCCACTGCCCTGTCATTTTAATTTTACACATATGGGAGGCTCATATTCTTATGTAATAGTAAAGTTAGGTCATGGGTTATTGAAATTCTTCTCCAGAATAATCCTTAACAGACTTCATCCCAACAATAAAAGTGAGACTGGTGGGCTAGAAATCCTTCTCCCTTACCCTTTGCTTATATGAATTCCAAAGTATGTCAGAGTATATATGACTGCTGTCCCATATGCGTGTGTGCCTTCTGGGGCATGTGTCTCTGGCCATAAACAACTTACTTAAAAAAATTTTTTTATGAAGCATATGGAAGAAATGAAGCTGAGAAAACTTTCTCCAGACACAGAGGAGGAGAAAGCCTAAACTTTGACTGCAGAGAACCGAAGCGGCACACTGATCGTGTGCTATCTTTAAAAGCACGAGCAAAAACTCTCTGGCCTAAGACTAAGCTGAATCAAAGCTGCCACCTCCAACTGGATTTGGGGAGGTGGAGGCAAAATAGTGTATAGAAATATGAGCTTTAAGGTGGGAATTATTAGCTTATGTCAAAAAGTATACAAACCCCATTTTCTCTTTTTACCTTCTTTCAGCTTTTGTACTTTGTTCCAAGGTTACACAAAAGAAGAACAAAATAGTTTCACTTTTCTTAAATATAGTTGAAGTAAAAGTCTTCTTTTTAGAAAAAATTCTGAGGACGTAATTCTGAGTATTCCAGTGGTTAACACTGTTATGGATTTCATAATTTATATTTATTTTAAAAATCCTCTCAACTTCATTTATTCTCAAATTTAAAAGAATTAGGATCTTAAAAGGAAATTAAGGGCTTAAATGACTGGGTGGTATCATTTCAATATTTATAACTCTAATTTCAACAGTTTTGTTGAAAACATGTTAATTTACGTTTTTAAAAATTTGAAGGGGGAAAAATTATCTTGCTCAAAAACTTTGCAAAGCATTTTGCTTTTTATATACCATGGTAACCTAGTAAAGACATCGTCACTCGGCAGATGGCGTGGCATATTAGCCTCGTAATGAAACGCTAGATGCCAAAACTATTAACTCCAACGTGCTCAGAAATAAAAACATTAATTTTCGATTCTTTCTTTTTTTAATATTTTTTCCTTCCCTCATTTCATCTTGCAACAAAAAGTAGTCAACTTATAAAAAATCTTCAGTATCTATGCAAAGTCCATTTGCAAATACCAGGAAGTATTTGAAATATGGAACCTGGAAAAGAACAGCTTGGCTAATATTGTCAGTCCTATTTAAGACCATTTTGGCCAATCCATACAGACTCTCTACTTCTGCATTTTTTGAACAGAACGTTTCTTTTGTCTTGCTCTTGCATCTTTATCCCTGCCCCTCTCCAAACATACAGTTGATGGAATAAAGACTTCACTCAGCTCCGTAGTCCTAAAATCTAAGCATCCATGGCTAGGAAACGATGCGGAAGGGATATGGCTCTCCAAGCCATGGTGAGCCCTGTTCAAAATACTGTCTTGTCTCTTTAAGAGATGATAGATTTTTGCAGGCAGCCTCAGCAGGCAATGCAAGTCACTCACGCCAGGTGGCAATGCTCCCATATCCCTCTTTTAGGGTGTAATAGAAGATGTGGGGTACCCCTTTCCATGAAATTTCTCCTGTTTTTATGGAGGCTGACATTCTTATTTTGTAAGTTTTAGAATCTTAATTCTAAATGTAAGTGACATTGGATCTTTCTCCTCCCTTCCTTTCCCTCCTCATCTTTCTTTCTAAAGATCTCATTCAGCACATAACTTTTAACCTCGTCTCCAACAGGACAAAAAAGTGAGATGGAGTCATGCAATTCATGGCTTTTCTTACTAAAATAATGCAGAATAAAGGAGACTGTCTTGCTAGAGAGGAAACGATTAAATGTCTTTGTCCCATATTTGCTGGCTGTCTTTTAAAATATTGTCATGTCATTTCAGTGCCACCTAAAATGTCTATAAAAGCAAATCTTTCTCTGCCAAAGAGATGTCATAATTCACGCTCCCAGAAAGGAATTCTATGCTCAAAGGAGACACACACCAGATTCCCATGAGACACACTCAAGGCCACTAGCCTACTCAGGAAAAAGAAATACTTCAAGAAGAACATTTCAAATATATGGACCAAGAACATGAATCTCTCTGAATAAAAAAAATGAACAAATTCCAGATTTAAATTTCAGTATGTCCTTTATGAAAGGTGAAATTTAGAAAATCTTAAAAATAATCTAGCAGGGGCCGGCCCCGTAGCCGAGTGGTTAAATTTGTGCACTCTGCTTCGGCAGCCAGGGTTTCGCCAGTTCAAATCCTGGCCACAGACATGGCACGGCTCATCAAGCCATGCTGAGGCGGCATCCCGCATCCCGCGTGCCACAGCTAGAAGGACCCACAACTAAAAATACACATCTATGTACTGGGGGTCTTTGGGAGAAAAAGGAAAAAAAAATAATCTAGTAATGTTTACTGGTCTTTCCTCCCACCTCTGGTTTTCGCTGTCCTTTTTATTGTGTAGCCAGAAATCGGGAGACACTTCTGTGCTGAGGCCTAGCTATCTAGTATTGAAGCTTTACTACTTTTAGTGTTGTCTTTAGGTTTCATCAGTCCCTACGGCCATTGGAAGAGCTGGAACAGAAGCATCAATAAGCATGCTCACTGGGCCAAGGATTCTTTCATTCAATAAATATTTAGTGAGTGACTACCAAATACCAGGCACTATTCTAGGCACTGGGGATCTAGAGGAAGACAAGACCTCAAAATTCTTGATGGATAAAAACCAAGACCACCTGTATATAATATGCATATATAAATACGTATATATATATATATATATATATATATATATACACACACACACACAGAATAGAGTAGGTCACTTCCCACTTGTTCAAAATACTCTTTCCTATCAGCTTGTCATTTTTGCTGAAATTTTCATCATGAAATCGATTCCTTTGATTTAGTTTGATTCCTTGTCTTTATTTGGGGAATTTCTCATCTTAGGAGTTATAGTGGGGGTGGAGTCCATTGCTTACTATATGAGCTAAAAACGCAGACTTGTTTTCCCAGGGTTCTTTGCAATAAGAGTGTAGCAGCAGCAATGTTGTCCTTTTAGGGGCAGCAATGTAATCACAGGATCCTGTTTTGATGCTGAAGGCATCCGTGGTGCAAGCTTCAGTGTCCAGCCTCTAGCAGCAACAGCAATGCTACTCATTCCCCTATTGTTTGCCACAATTTTGGCTGTGGTTCTAGTTTCTAGGAGAGACTAGTTTTTCACCCATTTTCCATTCCTCCCGGGCACATTGCTGGACTACATCTTTCAGTCTCCCTTCTGAGTTAGGTGTGACCTTATTAACAAATCCTGGCTAATAGGTTGCGGTCAAAAGAAATATATGCCACTTCCAAGTTGAATCCATAAAGACCTCCCACCAGATCCTCCATAATCTCTCTGCCTCCAACTATAGACTGGCTGGTGAGACCCAGAATAACATGGAAGTCACACGATGAGTATGGCACAGGCTTCATCAGCCTAGGTCCCTGAATGGCTGCAGGGAGGAGAGCCTCCTCACCAATTAGATTTTAGGGAATGAGAAATAAACTTCTATTGTTTTATGCCACTGAGATTTCAGAGTTTATCTTTATAGCTGCTAAATTTCCCAACGTACACATTTGCATCAGAAGTGGAACGTTGCCATAATAAAAACCTGAAATGCATGATTTGGAGTAAGCAACGAGGATGTAAATGGCAAGGAAATTGGCTTTGGAGGCTGGGAGGATGAAGTTCTAGGTTACACAGTGGCAAAATCTTTGATAAAACCGCCTCTTGATATAACTCAGAAGACAGGTCAAGTGTATGCTGATTCTTTAGCTCTAGGGGAAAGGGTTGGAAAACAGAATGTTAGCAGCAATTTGCAAAAAAGTGGATGAACTCAGGAAGGAATTGGCTTGTTTTCAAACAAAAATGAAACCGAATGTCAGAAACTAGAGGTGTTGAAAAGTTGAAAAATTGACTGCTTCCAAAACTCAAACTGGAAGAAAGCAGATTGAATAAGACTTAGCCCCACAGCTAAGATCAAATCAAGGGTGAGGTCTTCCTAGCCAGGCTCCGTGGCCTCAGGCAGCAGAGAGAGTCGTGGGACCAGGAAGCAGAAATATAAATCAGGCTTGAGAATTATGACTAGAAAGGACTGTGGGCATGGTTACTAGCACATGATGTTGACTGAAAGCAAATAGAATAGAGAAGTCTACTAGGTTTTCAAGGGAATTTTAGTGCCAAAGAAACCATAAGTTTTGACTAAAACAAGCCTTTGAGTATCAAAATAAGTTTTGGGCCCCTAAATTTATCAGCAGTGTATGGGCTTTGGAAGTTCTGTAGCTCCCAAGGAAGGCATACTTTCCTCTACCCACATCAGAAGTGGTCAAGTAGGAAAAGGACAAAAGAAGAAACTTCCAGATGGTGGAGCCAGGAGCCATGAAGAACAATGGACAAGATAGCAGATGTAGGGTCTATTCTAGAAACTTTCCTCACCCCAGGGCAGGGTTTTCATGAAGCCTAACCATTAGAATTTAACATCTTTATATATACTAGTGACTGCTGTATATCTTCTCTTTTCCACAGGGATCGGTTTACTGCAATTATTTTGCCCTGGTTCCACCATCGTATATCAGATGTATTGGGGAGGAGGAGGTAGGTAATTTGTCCTTCTAGTTAGAGGTCACTGCACCCAGCTGAGTCATGGACCTGGACCCCATAGGGAATACTGAACATCCTTAGAGAATCCAGGCTTAGAGCCAACCTCAGTGCCTAGACAGTATTTTGGTTTATCTTTCTTAGGGAGGGAGTGATTGTGTTCTATGTGTGGGAGGAAGCACGGCATAGATATTTGGTGACAAGAGGATAGGCTGGAACAGAGACTGGACTATATTCCCTAACCTCTCTTGCAGTTAAGCATGGTCAGGTGACTGAGTTCTGACCAAGAGAATGAGAACAGAAGCAATGTATGTTGCTTCCAGGCTTGGCCTATAAAAATTTCACACGTGGATCTCCCTTCCTCTTTTCTCCCATCTGCTAACAGGATGTTGAGGCTCAAGGTGATCTTGGGAGTCATGTGTTGAAAATGTTAAAGCTTGAGTCAGCCTGACTTCCTTAGTAATTGCATGGAGCAGTCTCACCTCCTTTTCTTCAAACACCAATTGAACTTTGGGTGAGAAATATATATTGTTTGAATTCATTGAGATTTCATTGTTCACCTATTAACACAGATAGTGTATCAGTTTTACAACTAATATACTGGTGCTGTCTTATCTTTATTCCTGCCCATTTTCCAAGCCTGGTTCTGTGGACTTCTTGGCAGTCCTTTGAGCTTCTGAATATCCTTTCAGTTTATTTCTTTTCTGTTTGTCACCCAGAATTGGTTTTTCTTGTTTACAACTCAAAACCTTGGTTGATACATTAGTTGTTAAAGGTAAATTAAATAGTGTCCTTAGCAAAATGCCCAACACCTAACTATTCTACAAATATTAAATTTCCCTTTGATTAAACTGGAAGGACCAGTTTAAAACTTCCATATGAGTCAATAATAGAATTCATAATAGAGTCAGATAATATCACAATGCAAATAAAATTGTTGTTTCTGATTAACTGACCAGCTGTTTAGCAATGCCGTGAGGAAAATATTGTATGTCATTGGTCAACTGTGGTGAGACGGGGGGAAAGTCTGCCATGTACTGAGTTGGAGAAGGTCTGAGGAGCAATTAATTAGGTGACGCCCCTGCTCATCTCAGGGGCTGAGCTCAGGTAGGAATGAGCAATAAAAATAGTTAGAAGACAAGCAAACTTTGTCTACTTAATTTTTCCCAAGGGCAACATTGATTATGAGGGATATATAACAGTCCAGAGAGTGTGAAATAAAAGTTCAGAGCCTTCTCAAGATGGGAAAATGACAGGTGAAAATTTAGAATGCAACTTGATACCCAGGGACCACACTAGAATGGAGAACATTTCCAAAGGAGAAATCCTCCATTCCTGTGCTATAAGTTTGCACAGAAAAATGTCAATGCATAAAATATACCTGTAGGTAGGTAGAATTATACCTTTATGGTTCTATTGTAAACCATAAGGTTTAATTACTTTCACTCTTGGTTACCAGGAAGAGAGAGTCAGTTACATTAGCTCAAGTAATGAAGGTTAATTATAAAGATGCACATGGCAATAAGGGAGATGGAATTTTCCAGAAGTTCAAGAATATGAGCCATGTTAGCTGGGTTTTGTGGATCTGGAACTGGGAGATCATTCACAGGCTAAGTTTAGCTCTAAAGACCTCTGAATTCTCAATCTGTATATCTTCATTTTCATTCTAAACCATAAACATATTTCAGCCACTTCTTATATCTTTCTTGCCATCCTCTATGACTGATTTATTTAATATTTCTTTGTTCAAATTTCTGTCATCCCTAGGGTGTGGCTTTCTTCCTCATGGTCCATATGGTGGCTTGAGCTCTAGCCGTCATATCTGAGTTTCAGAGATCAGAATGGAGGAAAGAATAAAAAAGAGGCAAAAGGAATGTGCCAACTGTCATTGAAGATAAATTCCTGAAAGCTACCACATAATACTCTTGTTTGTATTGTCTTGGTCAGAATTTATTCTTGGGAGACTGAGACACCTAATCTTTATTGTGGATGGTCATGTGTCCAACAAAAATCAGACATTTTACTAATGTGCAAGAAGAACAGAATAGATTTTGAGAGATGAGAAACAAATGAGATAGAATCAAAGAGGGGAATAGCAGCCCTTAGAATAGTATTTATTTTATTTTACTTAATAAATACATAGCACTTAGTAGGTTTGAGGCACTGTTCCAAAATACTTTACAAATATCAACTCTTTTTAATCCTCATAGCAACCCTATGAAGCAGGGTTATTTTACACATATGCTATGTTATCTCTGTTTTACAGATGGTGAAACTAAGGCACAGAAAATTTAAGAAGCATGCTCGTCACATAGCCATTAAATGGCAAAATCTGGGCTTAAACCCAGGCAGTCTGGCTCAAGTACTATCAAAAAACTTGGAGCCATAGAAGGATACTCCTAGTAATATGCTGGTAAATGTTTAACAACTGGTTCTCTGGGGGAAAAAAGCCCTGATTTGTAGTGTTTGCTGATTTCTATGGTGTAAATACTCTCACCATGGATAAATAACCTCAAGAACATGGAGGATAGTAAAATGTAGCTAAGTAAATAGGAAGTGATGAGTTTTGAGGATTTATAATGTTTTATTTTTAATTACTTAATTGTAAGCTTATACAATTTAATTTTTAATACTGGCTATGTTTAACAATCGGCTTGCAAGTTTCCTGAAAATTTAACAATTGGCTCTTACAAGCAGGTGCAAGTCACATTCAGCACTGTCTTGCACGGGATATTGCAGTGGCAGAAAGTCAAGAGTCAGAGAAAACAAAGAGGTTGAAGGTTATGATCAGAGAGAGGATGGGAATTCCTGAGTCCTCAGGTAAATGGGGCTCTTACTCCCCTAGAAGCCTCCACCCTCCCTACACAGCCAATTTGACCCAGAACAGCTTCCACTTTCTTAAACGTGACATCTCTCCTGTGCTCTGGGGCCTAGAATGCTTGGCTTATACTGATTCAGACCCAGACCAAGGATGCTCATAGAAAAGGATCAATTGAAAATCCAGACTCATTAGTTTTCTTCTCATTTCTGTTGATACAGGGAATATCAATTTTAAAGATAGCCAGTTTCTGGGATTAATCTTTTGTTAGAGTTCTGTTGTCTTTGACACCTTGCAAATGTCAGCAATTTTTAGCAGACTTATACTTGATGCTTAAAAGATGTTGATTAGCAATAAGTAAAAAGTAATGAACTATGATTCTTGTAGATGTTTGTTTCCAGTTTGATAGTGTTGTAGCAATGAGCAAAAACATTAAGATGTTATTCATTTAGAAGTCTTCTAAACATCCCTGACCTTCAATTACTTCCCACAAAGTCACCATTGAATGAAAACAAAAATAAGTCTTAGTGAACACGCATTACCAGATATTAGCAATTTCGGTTGATAGTTCTGGATATTGACTGAGATCATCTTGGTATCAACATTGCATCAGTAATAATGATACATATCCATATTTATGACCCATACAGTTGATCAATTGATCTATTACAGAGGTCTTAGCCGAGTTTAGATAAAGCGCCTGATGCTGGGTGTGGGTGGCCTAGGGCTCAGAGTGGCCAAAGAATTTAGCATATTCTACATCCCACTTGCCTCTTTGCTCAGAAAGTGATGACTTAGATTAGATGAGCCCAATATGGGGGCACTTGACTATCTTAAGCATCCAGAGAAGGAGAGAGATGGTGGCAGGAGAGAAACTACCCCTTATTAGTGAATCGGAGTTACTATGAATCTTCATGAACTATGGAAGGATACTGGGGCTCAAAATCTATTCCTCCTTGTCATCTTGGTTTCTGCTGGGGGCCTCCCCTAATGCTCCTAGACGGGGCATGGTAGTTAGACGCCATGATGGCCCCCAATAAACCCTCTCCCGGTATGTATGCCATTGTATAGTTCCCTCCTACATTGTGTCAGGGTTGGTCTATGACCAACAGAATACAGCAGAAGTGACGGTAAGTCACTGAGGCTAAATTATAAAAACGTTGTGGCTTCTGTTTCTCTCTCAGATCACTGACTCTGGGGAAGGATGGCTGCCACATTGTAAGCAGCCCAAAGGAGAGGCCCACGTGATGCGGAACTGAGGCCAACAGCCATGTGAGTGAGCTTTCTTGGGAGAGGATTCTTCAGCGCTAGTCAAGCCTTCAGATGACTGCAGCGCTGGCTGACATCTTCACAGCAATCTCAGGATTGACTCTGAGCCAGAACCACCCAGCTAAGGTACTCCTTGACTCTTGACTCTCAGAATCTATATGAGATGATGAATATTTATTGTTTTAAGCTGCCATGTTTGGGGTAACTTGTTATGCAGCAATAAATAAGTAATACATGGGCTTAGGTTGCCCTTCGCTATGGTCCCATATAATTTATTATTCTAGGTTGCAATCACTTGTTCATGTGTGTGACTCCTCCACTGAACCACTTTTGCTTTGAGGAAAGGAATTCACTTGGCTATCGAATCCCCATACCTAGAACACTACTTAGCATACAGTAGGGACTCAGTACCTGTCATGGAACAAATGACTAAAGTGAGATGAGATAATGGGCATGGTTTCAGACGGCACTATGAGAACTGCCAGCTAAGGAATGAGTCAGCATAGGTCAAGTCGGGTTATTCTCTCCAAGTGTGAGAAATTCATAATGAACATTCATTTCCTCTCTTCTGTTGTTACTGGCCTCCCTACTATCCTCTCAAATACCTCACAAGTCAACTTCTACTCTCTTCTCACCAGCCATGGGGCTCTTGAAGAGGTAATCTGGGATGTAGGGAAGGCAGGACTCGGAAGAGAGGATTACAGCTGTGGCGGGTTACTCCCAACTCTCTCTACGTGAGAAGGACAGGTTTCTTCAATTCCCCAGAGACGGGAGACTCAATTTGTGGAGACATTTCCCAGAGGGGACTGCTCGGGGCGTGGGATATATAATTAAACTAGACCAAGGGACAAAGCAGAAGTAGGGGTGGGGATTAGGGGCTTTTAATTCTTTTTATTTAGGAGCTTTTAAAAATGTTTGTTAAGAGGAGGCTAAAAGTTCAGTTACGGCTCTAATGGTGTGGTGTCTGGTTACAAATGTTCTGGGACAGGCACTTTCGCTTCAGGGCCCAGCCCTGCCGCCTCAAGAAGAGCCACATTACAAACCACCCCTCCGCTGCAGTTCCTCAAATCACCCCTCTCTAACTGGCAGCTTCCAGCTTTAACGAAGAATATAGTGGGAGGTTTTCAAAGAACCCCTGGATAGGTCTGAACTGCCACCTCCCATCAAGCTCTAGCTTCCACAATCTGTTGATCAAGTCTTAATGAAACTTATAAAGACCAAAAAGCCTTTCGATCCAAAGGAATCAGTCTCCAGTGGAGTGCCTGATAATGGAGACCGCATCTGGGGGCTGGTGGAGCCTTCCCAGTGCATTGAAAAACCACACCACTTTGGGGCACACAATCAGGCAAGTTTAAATAGCTTTTACTTTATTTTTCTGTATGCTCAAGAATGTGGGGGGAAATGCATGGTCCATCACATCATTTCCCAGTAAGAACTTTTTGGGGGAAAATACATAGCGCTCAGCTTGGGATCGTGAACAGAGTCCTGAACATGGAGGAGGCGCGTTCGCTTTCAGATCCCTCATCTGTTGCTTCTAAGTGTTGAGCCACAGGCAGTTCACCTTTTTGAGCCTCAGTGTTTTTCATCTGTAAAGTGAAGACACTAGTAATGACCCTGCAGCACTCACTAAAAACCTGTCAGCTGAATCTGAATAGGCTTCTGAAGGCCAAAAGAAATAAAAAAGCTGCAAGGAGAACTTGGGAAGGCTTGATTAAATTTAAGGCCTGCAGAAAAAAGTAAATCACAGGATGCCTACCAGCTTGGGATGTTGTGCTGCTATTTCCAAATGTAATTTAATATTATTCCAGGATCCAAAATACAGCATGACCCAGGAAAGCCACGAAATTGTACTTCCACGGACCATGTCAAACTCAGTCTTTTGTTTTCATATTTTTGAAAGAATATTAATAAAACTGAGAAATGCTGGGAAAAGCCACTAAAAGAGAGACAGCATTGCAAACGACTTGTCAAAGTTAGTAGGTCAGCAAAAATCCTATTTGGTTGAAGAGTGTGAGCTTGCATCATTTCCACCTTTATAGAATTACTCAAGCGTTCACTTATGTCTGCTTGGTCCTTTTGGTATCATTAGGTAGAATATCTCTATGATGCATTCACATGGGCCCTCTCAGAGTCTAGTGAGGCTTGTGCCATGGTCAGTTGTCATAATAGCTGGTCAGAATTCTAAAAGGGAAGATACATGGAAACCTGATTGGACACCAAAAGGCCAAATGCGTTGTTTTCTGCTCCCCACCTTTTTCTTGTCTTTTTGCAAATTCACTTAATAGTCAAGCTAACGGTTTTACTTCTTGGTACCTCAGCTTCCTGATCTGTAAAATGGGGTTAATAATATTGCCTACGTGGTAGGACAGTTAAGAAGATTAAATGAATTAGTGATACAAAGCACTTTGAAGTAGTACACGCTAAATAAATGACAGTTGTTATCATGATGATTACTAAGTTTAAAGGGAAAATAGCTTTTACACAAACATTATAGAAGATTTCAGGCATGGTTCTGATCCACCAAAATCCAAAATACTCACAGTGAGGGCCCCTTTGAGCCTGGTACCCAGGCTAAATCTTTCTCTGGAGGCCTTCTCTAAGAAGCCTTATATACTTTCCTCTACACACTGCCAGGTGAGTCAAATCAAACAGTCATTCTATTAGTTTTCTATTGCTGAGTACTAAATTACCACAAATTTATCAGCTTAAAACAACACACACTTATTATCTCACAGTTTCTGTGGGTCAGGAGTTCTGAACACAGCTTAACTGGGTCCCTCCAGGCAGCAATCAAGACGTCAGCCAGGCTGCATTCTCATGGGGAGGCTTGACTGGGGAGGAATCTGCTTCTAAGCTCATGGTTGACAGAATTCACTTCTGTGCAGTTGTAGGACTGAGGGCCCTAGTTTCTTACTAGCTGTTGGCTGGAGACTGCCCTCAGCATCTAGAGGCCACCCATGGTTTCTTGCCACATGGGTTTTCCCAAAATGGCCACTTTATAAAGCCAGCAAGGAGAGTCTCTGGGACATGTTTGCTAGCCAGAGAGAGTCTTACATAACAGGACATAGTCACGTGAATGATATCCCATCACCTTTATTATATTCTCTTGATCAGAAGCAAGTCACAGGCCCTGCCGACACGCAAAGGGAGGCGATTACACAAAGCATGCAGGCCTGGAGGCCACCTCAGAGGCCGTCTACCACTGCCGCAGAGAGGAAAAGACATCGCCCAATTTCCATTTAAATTCTCCAATTCATTTTCTGTTCTAACCACAGAGGTCAAACAAGGTTTTAGAGTCTGTTAATTAGAGGGATGAAACTTAGGGAAGGCTAGGGAGAGTAGAAAGAACTGGGTTTAAGAGGAGGTCAAAGAAGAGACAGTTACTCTCTCCATGTTAACTGTGAAAGTGGTGATGTCAGTGTCCAAAAACAGCTCCTTAACTCCCCAAGTCCCTCCAAGATGGCTTTGAGGAAGCAATCTGAGTAGGCACCTGAGGGGTTTGAGGTCTGAGCCTAATTCAGCCTTCCTTGGACCTACCGGTTGGAGCCTTAAGGATGGAAACTGGCCCCTGATGATGAGCAAGTCTGTCTGCCTTGTGGATTAATGGGAGATAACTCCAACCTCCTTTAAACACATAAAGGATAATTATCAAACACCATCCAAACCTTCTCTCTCCCTTCTGAGGAGGGAACGGGGGTAATGGACTTGAATTTCAGCAAGAAGGAATTTGTATAGACCTAAGAAAAAAAAAGTCTTAGTAATGGTGATTCAGCACTGAAACAGGCTATAAAAAGCAGCTTTGAAATATCTGTCCCCTAAGTCTTTAAAAAACAGTCTAGACACCTATCTAGATGGTGGTGCAAATGCAATGAAAGAGTTGGTCTAGACCTTTCCCTATGCTCAGCACATGGTAACACCTCAAAAATAAACACTTAGTCATGTCTTAGTTCGGGATGCTATAAACTAGACTGGGTGGCTTATAAAGAACAAAAATTTGTTTCTCACAGTTTTGGAGGTTGTGAAGTCCAAGATCAAGGTGCTGGCAGATTCAGTGTCTGGTTAGAGACTGATTCTTGGTTCATAGACGGCCACCTTCTCCTTGTGTCCTCACATGGCAGAAGGGGCAAGGGGATTTATGGGGCCTCCTTTATAAGGGCACTAACACCATTCATGAGGGCTCCACCCTAACCAGCCAATCACCTCGCAAAGGCCCCCCTCCTAATACCATCACATTAGGGGTTAGGTTTCAACATATGCATTTGGGGGAGGGGACACCAACATTCAGTCTCTAGCAATTAAATATATTGAAGTTTGTTTGTTGTTGGTGATGACCAACTTGATAGCAGTATTTTTTAAACAGATTTTTGGACTACTGTGTCAATTTCATCTGCGGTATCATTTAAAATGCAGATTCCTAGGTCCATCTATGGATGCAATGAATTAAAATCTCTTGAGGTGGGGCCTAGGTATTTGCTTGTTTAACAAGTCCCCCAGGAAGTGTTTAGCTACACCTTCAAGTTTGTGAACTACTGTACATGAAATATAATCCACATCAGATCTTGAATACCTTCATTCAACTCTCCTTATCCCTGGAACAGCACCCCCAACCCTAAATCTCAAATGCACAAATATTGCCTCCTCCTTTGAGCATCCTATAGGCCCCAGGCTTCCATCCCTAAATATGGTCAAGCAACCAAATTGTATGGACACATGCAATGGCTGCTGCCATGCTTGTTCCCCAGGGAAATTACATAATAGGTCTCTGGCACAAATCACGGTTACTAGAATTACAAATGAACCCACCCCCATCGCTCCAGGAGACTCATGATCTGCGTAAAACCACAACAATATATCTGCTGCTTAGACCCTTGGTTGAAGGGAGTAGGGTCATGCCTGGAAAAGTGTGTGTGGTTTGCTGCACTGAAATGCGGGGTGCACCATGCTACCCACTGCCGAGCTGTCGTCTCAACTCTGTGTCTCTACATACTGTACTTGAATTTTTGCAGGACCCTATTAGGGTCCCCAGGAGAGCTCTCATATGAAGTCCAAGAAATCTGAGGAAAATGTGGAGCTTACATGATGGACTAATTTCATTTCAATAAAATTCCCATATTACATTCAATGCGCCTGGCTTTATTAAGTTTTGTCGTAAACGCTGGGAACACTTCCAAATTTTGGCTTGCACAATTATTTTTATTGGTGCGTTAACTAAAAATGGTATATGCATAAGTCAGAGTGTACATTTGACTTCATCTGGGGAGCCAAAATGAGGTTTCGTTTGATTTATAGTCATTTTAGCGCTGTAAATGAGATACAGGAAATAGAGGTTAGAGTTTCTGATCATAGCATTCCTCAACCCTCCGCCGGTTCCATCCACAGCTCTGCCATGTATCTAATGAATTTAAATTCCAAATGTCTATCGGCAACCCACAAAGTCACCAAACAAAGACGCTGGCTTATTTTCAGATCCGTAGACATCCAAACTGGGCAAAAAAATAGAGGTTTGTTACACTAAAGTGAGACTGGGGAGCTCTCGGTGCTTTGAAAGGTTTTAATTGCTATGGAAAAAATCCTTTCAAAGATTTTTTCCTTAACATGGGCCCCTTGGAAACTTTTCATAGGGGACTGTAAAATATTTATACAGCTAGCAGCACTGTTAAAAAAAAAAAAAGCAAGCAAGAAAGAAACACAGCACTGAATGAAAAGCAGACTTGACTTGAAGTGAGCCCTGCAGATTCGGGGGACCCGCGGAAGGGGGGTGACTGTGATTTCAAGCCCTGGAAAACAGGATTAATCCTCTCTAGCCAGGCCCACGGACGGGACCTACACGAAGAAGGCCCTGCGTTTGGTTAAAAGTTCTGCTGTTGCTATTTTGAAATTCTTAATTTTTGAAAAAGGAGCCCCACGTTTTCCTTTTGCCCCAAGCCCATCACACAACTTGACTGGCCCTGCTCACAGAACCTCCTCATGATGGCTATTTTCAGACATTTCGGTATGGGCCTCCCATCCCTTCTTCTCTGTTGGCTTCTCTTTTTCTGGAGGAATCTACAACTCTGACCCTCACCCTTGACACTCCTAAGTGGCGTAAGTTACATTTCCCATCCGTTTGTTCGGCTGGCATGCATTCTGTCCATGCAGCTTTATTACCCCAAGACATAGGAGACTAACAATCCATATTCTAAATCCTAGAAAACATGACACTGTCTTTGTGAAAAGACCAAAAACTAGAGAATTCTGGAGTTAAAAGGAACCATGGTGATCTCATTTTATAGAGTAAATTCAGTCCTGGAGAGAGGAAGAAAATTTCCCGAGGCTACTTTGTTTATTAATATCAGGTTAAGGACATGGCCTGCTTCTTCCACACCATCTATAAAAAGGAGTTAACATGGACAATTATAGTCTGCAAACAACCCCCAAACTCGTGCGAACTCTTGCTTCAGGGTTTTCTCAATGCCTTCATCAACAATGACACTATTAAAGAAAGGGCTGAAAAGATAATCGCTTTCTCCATACCAATCCCCCAAATACTTTCATTTCCTCCCACGCACACCTTATCTTTTACTGGTGAAGACATTTGGTAATAAAAATAACAGACGTAAAGCGCATGGCCTCTTCATGGCTCCAGCCTACCATCAATGCTGACGACCTGGTACCCCGTAGAAAGGAGGAAAAGAATCCAAGGGCTCAGAAAACACACAAAGTAGATAATTAACGCCAGAGAAATCAAGATTTGGCTACACTATGGTAGCTAAAGTACTAAAGGGCAGGATGAGACACAGTCCTGAAATTTTCTAACAGGGGAGAACGGGCTACAGAATTACTGCAATCTCGTCCATCAGAAGGGACCCTCTTGTCTCAAGGCTGACTTAATTGCCATAATTCAATTAACATGCTTCCACTAATTATATAAGCTTTTAGATGACAGTTCAACAGTAGCACCACTGAGAGTAAGCCAATTTTTTTTTTCATTTTTAAGTTAATCTTAAATTAATTATAAGTAAATTGCATTGATTTCTTTTTCACATCCTGCTTTCAACTGTTTTGCTGCAGAATACTATCACATAATTTTAAAACTCTGGGTCTTATGCAAAAAAGGCATTTAGTACCATGTGAAATAATTGTAGTATTCATAAATATAGACAAGCAGGGCTGCCAACCCCTCCCTCCCTCCCTTCCTTTTTCCCTTCCTCCCTCCTTCCCTTCTTCCCTTCCTTCCTTTTTCTTTCTAGATGACAATTTTTATCAAATGTTAAATGAGATAAATAACAATCACATCAATTGAAAGAACATTTATTTTCCAAATTCTCAGACCTAGAACAGCATCTGATACATGTTAAGAGCTCAATAAATATTTGTTAATTATCAATATTAGTTATTGGGTGAGATGCATTGGGTATGATAGAGAAAGGCTGAAGAGGCATAGAAACCCTTGTCCCTGGTTTCAAAGAGTAAACACATGAACATAACAAGTCATTCAAAACCTACCTGGAATTTAAGATAATAAAGAGGAATACATAGCATACATTACAAAAATGGTAAATCAGATTAGCTCTTCCACTGAAGGAGGTAGGAAGACGGGCTTTCAATATGAGTTATCATGTCTGTATACAAATGAGAGTTGACAAATGTAAATTACCTGCCAAGAAACAATGGATAGTGGATCTATCACAACTGCAGACATTTCAACAAAGCAAAGGATGCTACACTAGGATTGGCCACATAGTAATTTGCATAGCAACTAAGATTCATTTTGATAGCCCTTTAGAGTTCACTTGCAACAAAAGTACGTATTCTTTGCCCCAAGCCATACCCAATTTTTCTATATTTTTATGATTTTTTTTAAGATTTTTAAAAAAATTTTTCCTTTTTCTCCCAAAGGCCCCCAGTACATAGTTGTGTATTTTTAGTTGTGGGTCCTTCTGGTTGTGGCATGTGGGATGCTGCCTCAGCATGGCTTGATGAGTGGTGCCATGCCTGCACCCAGGATCAAATTGGCAAAACCCCGGGCTGCTGAAACACAGCGTGTGAACTTAACCACTCGGCCATGGGGCCGGCCCCTGTATTTTCATGATTTTTAACTGAATAAAAATCTATAGATACGCAAGAATTTTTGTAGATATTCAAGACTCCAAAAATAATTCATCACAGAAGAATTAGAATCGCTATTTTTTCCCTTGAAGGCTGATTGTCCCACTTTTCTACCTAGCATGTCATTTTACTCAGATCAAAGATTCCTTTATGATTTTCCACTTATGTTATAGAAAATTGTTATGTTATGTTACAGAAAAACTCATATTCCCACTAATATTATCAGATAAAGAGGCTGATGTCAGTTCCATTAGTTGGAAAAACAGAAAAGACATTTTTTTCCCCCCTGCTGAGGAATATTAGCTCTGAGCTAATATCTGTGCCAATCTTTCCTCTATTTTGTATGTGGGTTGTTGCCACAGCATGTCTGACAAGTGGTATAGGTCTGTGCCCAGGATCCAAACCTGTAAACCTGGGCTGCTGAAGTGGAGAGTGCTGAACTTAACCACTAGGCCATGGGGCTGCCCCCAAAAAAGATATATATATATATATTTTGAGATGGGCCCTGAGCTAAGATCTGTTGCCAATCTTCCTCTCTTTTTTTTTTCTCTCCAAAGCCCCAGTACAAAGCTGTTTATCCTAGTTGCAGGTCATTCTAGTTCCTCCATGTGGGATGCCACCACAGCATGGCTTGAGGAATGGTGCGTAGGTCTGTGCCTAGGATCTGAACCGGCAAACCCTGGACCCCTGAAGTGGAGTGCATGAACTTAACCACTCAGCCATGGGGCTGGCTCCCAAAAAAGACATTTTTAAATGTAGGTAGCCACCATGCTACACAGGGTTAAAATGGCAAAGGAGACCTTGGCCCATGAAGATGAGACTAACGTCTAACCAACTTCAGGTCAGCCTAACCATCACTTCCAAGTGGAAACTTTGCTGCCTCTTCCCCAGACACGAGGCCTCTAGTTATTGGTTACTTTTCCTTATAGAACACTGAACACTTGACATTCATTAATTATTAGCAATCATTGAATGCTTGCTCTTCCCAATAGGCCATAATCTGCCTGACTGGCGATAGAGCCTGTGTTTGCTCACCACCATATTTCCAGTCTGACACTCAGGACGCCTTCTATAAACATTCTTATGTAGTAAGAAAAAGAAAGTAAGGCTCCTTTCTCTTTCAGTCAAGGTCCCTGTATTACCTGAAGGTCGTTCAACTGCACATGATAAGCATCCAACTTGAACTGCTTTAAATTTAAAAAGATAATAAGGCTTATAGGCCAATAGGTTCATAAAACCAATCCTTGGAAAGGCAGTCCTAGACACAATACCCCTTACCTTCCTTTCAAGACATTCCAAGGAAGGATTCCAATTGACTCAGCATAGTCATGTATCAGCACCTTGGACTAAACACTTTAGCTAGAAGGATGTGGTCTTAATTGGGCCAACCTGAGTCCAGTGACCACCTCTGTGGCCGAGGTCGGTGTAGGGCACTGTTTCCTAGCCCCACCAGCCATAACCCTGTGTTGTGGGCAAGCAGAAAGTAGTAAGAAGGGTGGGGAGGATGCTGAACACACACAATGATGCTCACAAAGTCTCCCAGCCTGGTCTGGAGGAAGATGGGGCATTTCCACAGTTCCGGATTATCACTAGCAGCAGCCTTGGTACGGGCAGCTGTTATTTCATTTTATTTAAGAGCTGTATGGATTCATGACAGCTCAAATTACCATTTCTATCTCTATTGACTCTTTCCTGAGGAACAAGTATGCCCATAGGCCAATAGCAATATTACAATTTAATTCCAAGAGTACCTCCAATATAGTTAGTTTTGATTGACTGACTTTGAAAATAATGCATACATCAGGCTTTGTTTTGAGGAAATCTGAGGGAGCAGGAGTGGCCATAGGGTTAGGGGCAAAAAGTGTTCTACTTCATTCGTAAGAATGCTTTATCGCTCCTCTATGTGAAAGCACAGAGTGGCCAGTAATATCTGATTCTTTGGGGACTCTGGAACTCCCTGCTGTTTTCCTGTGTGCTAAGGATGTTTTCTCATGCTAAAGCTACACAAGTAAATCAAGCCCTCTCACACAGGGCTGTGGACCACGGGACTGATGTTTTTCTTTGTGAGTTATACTTTGAGCCCACATATGGATGCACGTGAAGCATCAATTTTTCCCCTTTCTTACTTCGCATGTTGAGTCAGGCCTCTTTTCTGTTTACACAAGGACAGAAGAAAAGTTGGAAGAAGGTAAAGGGTCACTGGGCCCATTATCCTGGCTGTCTACGTTTTTCTCTCGCCATTTCCTCTCATCCATCATTGTCCTCCCTAGAAACTCATCTATATCCCTTGAGCTTCGATTATTTTTCCTCGGTAATGCCCCTTTTAGGGGACCTATTTTAAGATCATTATGTTCTCTGCAAAGCAGTTTTGCCAGAACTTTCCTGTTGATCCCAATTTTCTGTCTACTCGGATTCTGTTTTCGTAGTTCAGGCCGTGTAGGGAATATTTGCATTCTTTCTGATTGTGGGGAACTGCGCAGTAATCTTACACCATATGTATTTTTATATTGAAAGCCATAAGATCTTTATTTTGCATTCCTTAGCCATGAGCCATCATCCACTTCCCATCCTCCACAAGGGCAAGCCAGGCAGGCATGCAGATCCTGGGGAATTCCCAGAGAAGCCTGGGAAGGGGTCTTTTTCTCTCTCATTTTGGCATGGGGGGGGGGGGTTATGCCTGTTTGTTTACTTTGGGATAAACATTTTTAAGTTCTAGTGTCTCCAGCTGTCTAACTCTCAGGTACTTCATGCTCAGGACACTGATGTCATGGGTGTTTTAGTTAAAACATAAGCACAGGGCCCGAGGGAGTTAGAAAGGGCCCAGTTAGGAAACAAATCAGATATAGAAAGACTTTTGCCTTACCACTTTGCTTTTCTCACTAAATGAATATGGGATGGAGGGGTGGAGGGGTTCACTGCTTGTGGGGACAAGGGATTTTCAGCACCTTTCATTCTTGTGTTCTGCAGAACACCGTTCCCAGGAGCTGTGAAAAAAGTGTTCCATGGTCAAATAAGTTTGGGAAACAGCATCTCAGAATTCACAGAACACAGTAGCATACTAAAGGCTCTGATGGTTTCACATTAAATGACCTTTTTAACTTTAACCCAGCATTCCCTAAACTTATTGAGCTTGAAACACTTGCCACAGTTTACTCAGAGGTGACCTGCAGAACGACATTCCTTGGACTACCCAATTAGAAGACAAAGAAATATAGTTCTGTTATCTTAAAACTGATATGCTCTTTGTAGATATTAAAGACATGAATTTCGTTTCCTTGTTAAATCATTGCTTCGTTGCATCTCTCAGCGATTGACTCAGAGGCAGAGTTCTGAGCATGGGTTCTTGACATGTTGAGCAAAATAATAGGCAAGAGAGACAGGCCTTACAGAGAGGGAAAGGGTTTTTAAAAACTCCTTTATGTCCAGTTGACATAACTGGGGGTTCAATCTGGTGGACTGGGTCGAATGTTGCATAAGGGACATCTAGGTAGGAAGAGGAAGTGGAGTGGAGAAGGGAAACCCACTCCCTGCAGTGCCAGCAGCATTAGGGGGACATTTAGGGAGAGAAAGGACAGAGGGTGTAATGATCACATCTGTTCCAACTTCCCCTTGTGAGCCCTTAGTCTGGAGTAGAGGGAGGAGAATTGGATAAATATGGAGTGCTCAAGTCCCCCGACTCCTGCCTAGAAGACCTGGGCTTTAGTCTGTGGTGTGAAAAGGCAGACTATTTGGAGTGAGTTTTACTGCTCTGCGATTGGTTTCTGTATGGCATGGATGACACCCACAAGTTCCCATGGCACTCAGATGAATTGAGAGTCTGTGAGTCTTCCATGGGGCCAGATAAGTCATGTGGCAGAGTATCCTTAGCACCTGAGAGAGCCAGGAGGAAGCCAAAACAGCCAGGAAGGGACTCTAGACCTTGACCAATGAGAGAGAAGTCAGAGCACAAGGTTTGCCACCAGCGCCTGCGGTATTTGCACCAGCAGGAACAGAGGGCAAAACAGGGACACTGTGGTCTGTGACGTGCTCATTCTGTTCCAACAAGATCACGTGAGCCCCACTGCCTGCCCCAACTGTGCACCTGAGGCCATCTGGTAGAGAATTTGGGGGAAAGGAGTAGAAATAAGATTGAACCATTAGTTAAAAAGACTAAGGGGATATTTACACTTGGGAATTGGACTAAAATTTCAACTAAATTGGACATTTAGATATTTCCTGCCTGTCTACCCATGGAATGGGGCTTACAGGAAAGGTCAGATTGATAATAAACAGTATAAAGAGACTGCATTACTGCACTGCAGCCGTGGTAAGACCCAGCAGAAATGGGAATAAGGCTCCCTCGTTTCTGCTTATGCTCTTCCCCCAAAAGCCAGAAGAGGGAAGTGTATTGGTAGCAATCTCTTTAAAGACTACTCCTTGATCCCTTTTGGGTCTCCATGCCAAAGAGAAGCTCTCTCTAGACTCTCGAATAGGGGCTAAAGATTTGTGTGCCCTCTTATCATCCCCGTGACTCTCCTTTTCTTAATCTTATCATGCTGGCTTGCAAGTGCCATGTGACTTACCTGTTTCTTCCATTAGCCTGAAAGCTCCATGAAGACAAAGATGTTGTCTGTTTTATATACTTTTGTCTTCTCTTTATCTATCACTAAACCTGGCATACGATAATAGTAATAATTACAGCCGTTATGATAATAATAGTCACGGTGAATACTTATACAGTACTTTCTCTGAACCAGACATTCTTCTAACTACTTTAGCTATACTAGCTCATTCAGTCCTCATAACCACCTTTTAAAATAGATACTATTATCACCCACATTTTATATATGGATAAACTGAGGCACAAAGAGGGTCAGTAACTTGCCCAAGGTCACCTAGCAAGTGAGTGGTAGAGCTGGAATTTAAACACAGCAGTCTGGCTCCGGAGCTCACATGTCTTACCACTAGACTAGAGTCCACTACTGCCAGACTGCACTGCACTAGACAACAGGGTACCATCCTCTACATTGTTACTCTGGGTGATGGGCTCATGGCTAATGGGCTTATTCTTGGAAGCAAATGTAGTCAGACTGACCTGAGAAGACCCTTCCAGGGGGCTGAGGGGACTCCCAGGATGACAGGAAGTAGAGAGCCCAACTTTATGGATAGGACAGGGAGTGTGAACAGGATGTAGGAGGAGAAAAAGGTGATGGATGAGTGGATGGTTGGAGAACCTGGGGGAGAGTAGAGGACACAGTTAGAAGCTGGTTTAAGTGGGAATATTTGTTTTTTTTTTTGCTGGGAAAGATTTGCCCTGAGCTAACATCTGTTGCCAATATTCTTCTTTTTTTTTCCCTCCCCAAAGCCTCAGTACATAGTTGTATATTCTGGCTGTAGGTCCTTCTAGTTCTTCTATATGACCCGCCACCACCACAGCACAGCTACTGACAGACGAATGATGTGGTTCCATGCCCGGGAACTGAACCTGGGCCACTGAAGAAGAGCGTGTTGAACTTTAACCACCAGGCCATGAGGGCTGGCTCCAAGTGGGAAATTTGAAAGAGACAGAGATATGACTAAAGGAGATTTTTGGATAAATTTCTAGTTGCGGCAGTCTCTAGAATTCTCACACCACCCCTTCTAGAAAACCTTTTTATTATTTTTAATTTGGCTCTTTTTCAGTAAGACATCTTCCTGAGCCTGGGCTACATGGCGTTCCAGAACTGATTCAGGGTTTGCAGGCCGTTTGTGCGGTGCGTGAGTTCACTGCTGCAGCCTCAACCCTGTCTGTGGATCTCTTGGGGGAAGAATGAGGAGAAACGGCTACGGTGGGAGCTTGAAAACAGCTGTATTTAGGATTTCTGATCAAGTTCCCTCCTGTTTTGGAGTTTGGGATAAATGTATTCAAGAAACTGTGAAAGAGAAAGAGGGAAAGAAAGGATGAGATGGTGCGGAAATAAGAATAAGAGAAAGTGAGAGAGGATGTAGAAAAACCTGCGTCTTTGATTTGTATGGTGTGATTTCTGAAATTGTTCCAGCCTCTACATAAATCTACAGGATTTATGTGGCTTCATTAATCACACTTTCTTTTGAAATGGAATTTTCTGTCTCCAAGCCTTTGAACGTTGATATCCAAATACAACATATTCTTTTAAAATCACCTCTGGATAAAGACAAGACTGTTGAGGTAATTCCCCCAGATTGTAGGTGGAGTTTGTTTGGTCCTCAGATCTTGATGATAATATACTGAAAAGAGAAGCCCCCTTCAGAGAACAGAAGAGTCCTGGTACAATTGGGATCCCAGTTGCAGACAGCCTGAGCCAGGAATCGGGGGAGAAAAAAATGAAAGAAAAAGAGTCCCTTGTCTTTGATGAACAACAAACAGTGCCATCTAGTGGCAATTTATGTTTATCTTGGAGTCAGCTTGACCATGACCCTGCCTAGCTCTTTGCTCATTATTCAACCACCTGGAAAACAAGTTCACCTTTCTGGTGGCAACGTGACCTGAAATCAAATGGCAGAGTCAGGTGAAGACACGAGTGCCTTAAAGCTGCTTCAACCAGGGCTGAACCCAGGCGTGGTTTTTTGGGTTGACTTTTGAATGCTGGGAAGTCTACACAAACAGCAAAACAAAGAGAGTGTTCCTAGGAAGGGATGGGAGGGAAGGGGAACACTGTCACTGTCATTGGGATCCACACTAGATATACGTCACCCTCATACTATGTATCTCATATTATCTAACCCTCATATTCTCCCTGTTTTGCTAATGAACCAAAGCACAAAGAGGTCAAGTCCAAAGTCAAATTGTCAGGAGCCGCAGGGGTGGGACCTGAATCCAAGTCTGTTTAGAAAACTTTCGTCTCTGACTCAGCTTTTGTGGGAATTTTCCTCACCAGTGACCTCCCTGGAAGGCCCACGTTTCCAGGCCTTGTCACACGTCTTCAGCCTTTCAGGGCAACGTGGATGAGATAAGTAACAACACCCTAGAACAGGTTGGGACATTGGAAGGATCTTCAGTGTCTCAGGCTTCCTACTGGCTGAGCTCCAGAGAGAAGACACCGCCCACACATCACCTCCCAATGCTCAGATCCTGTGGATGAAGCTGCAGCAGCTGATGGTGGATAGTGCTCTCTTTTTGCAAAGTCACCACCAACTGCACCTCCTGGGGACAGCTCTGCTCCAGTGAGCTGGGCCTTAAGAACCTCCCACCCCCACAATGGGGCCTGTAGCAACAACCCAACCATCCTTTCTGCCCAGCACTGCTCCCTTAAAGTGAATTCCATCCATTCAGATTTGGTTCCAAGAAGTCATTTTCTATGCATTAGTGTATTTTTATTACACAAAAACAAACTTAAACTATATTCTTTATAATTTACAGAATACATAGATGTTGATTTTTAAATAATACTCATTTTATTTATTACTAATTTACTTTAAGCTACTTAATTTATGACTTGATTAGAAAAATAAATGTTAATTTCTTTTATGAAAGTTCACTTACATATGGGCTAGAAAATATTGGAATACAAACTCTCATCAAAACAACAGGTTAATGGTGGAGATTAAGAAGATAGCTCTGGGGCAGGTCCAGTGGTGTGGTGGGTAAGTTTGTAGGTTCCACTTCGGCAGCCCAGGGTTCACAGGTTCAGAACCCTGGGTGCGGACCTAGCATGGCTTGTCAAACCATGCTGTGGAAGCATCCTACATAAAATAGAGGAAGATTGCCACAGACGTTAGCTCAGCGACAATCTTCCTCAAGCAAAAAGAGGAAGATTGGCAACAGATGTTAGCTCAGGGCCACTCCTCCTCATAAAAAAAAAAAAAAAAGAAGAAGATGGCTCTGCCCTATTATTTTGAAGAGAGCAAGAAAGAGGCATTCAGCTAAAGCCATAAACTTATGGTAATACAGCAAGCATATGCAGGTCTGAATTTTTAATTTAGTTACTCAATTACAATTACATAGGTAAAATTTTTTGCTTGAGCAAACTCTAATAGACTACCTCAGCTACACCAACACGAGAGACATAAAGTAATAGCTTATAAAGAGAATTAAAACTTCCTCTTTTGAAGATGGGCATGGATGGTAGCTCAGGGCCAATCTTCCTCAGCAAAAAGAGGAGGATTGGCAGTGGATGTTAGCTCAGGGATAATCTTCCTGAAAAAGAAAAAAAAAAAACGCCAGTTCCTCTTCTATTTTAGTTGACTCCCAAGAAAAGAAGATCTTCTGACTTTTCAATACACAAATGACTTCACAGTTTGAATGAACAAATCTGGGGGGGATAACAATGTCATTGATTGGTGAAAACTATAGCTGTTAAAGCCACGTGATCGAAAAAAGAATTCTGTCAGTACGTTAATGTTTCATGATTAATGTTAAAAATTTTTCAGGGAATCTAGTCTAACCTTTGCCCTGAAATGCTTTAAAGTTGACATTTTGGAGAGACGATTTTTGAAAGATTATATCAGAGTCACTCTGGTTTTTCATCAGCAAATATTGGCTTTGGTGTAAAATGTAGACAATGTGAGCACGGAAATGATAATGGGGTCTGTTGAATATTTGTAAAATTCTTTTTACAAAGTTAAAAGCAGGTATTATTTCAAAGTTAATGTAATTAAAAATTAGAATTAATTCCCTCTAATAACTCAGGTTTTGACATTTCTAAAAACCAACTCGATGTGGAGTTGGTTTTAGAACAAAAACCCCATGTATTTTAACATCATTATGAAGACCAATAGGAAACCCAGTGTCAACAAACTCTTTGTAGATGACAACAACCATTGATTTTTCTGACCTTCGGTCGTGGTAGCCATATGGAGAGGGAGTAAGCCAGGATGGCAACTTGGGTAAGATCTGGTCGTTCAGTCTATTCTGATTTGTGCTACCCCTGTGTAGAGTCTATCACTTTTTTAACTTTTGGAACCCACGGTGAGGAGCCCTTTTCCTAACGGAAATCTCACTCTCTAGTTTCTACCAGTGGAGGCTGGATGGAGGATGAGGGTACTATGCAGCCTAGAACAAATATTATCTGCTGTGTCCCTACCGGGTGCCCATGTTTCATTTCTATGATGAGCCTCTGTACTAGTGATTTTTGCTTATTTGTTTGCATGTTATTCTTTTAATTCTTGCATTAACCCCCCACCTCCTTTCCTCCCTCCCCCCCCCCCACTGTGATTGCTTAGATAACTTGCCCAAGTTCAAGAGGATTTTTGTTGGCAGAGTCGGATGATTTTGCACTCTTTCCTGGCCAAGCTGGGAGAGCGTCATCCAGGACAAGAAGGCCCCCCCTGGCGGAGACAGAGGAGAAAGAACATGAGGTGCTCCCTTCGTTCAAGCAGTTGCTCTGTGTCCCTAAGCTCCAGGTGGAGTCCAGACTAATTGTCATGTTCTGACCCTTCTCACCCCACGATTGGTTTTTATTTTTCACAAGGTAGGAAAGATGTTAATAGTTTGGGAACTGAACTCATGAGTTTGTGAAAGCAGACAGCCACCAAATGGTGTACTCTTGTAATGCAATGGGAAAAACTTCCTAGGGAGACAACTGAGGTGGCTCCAGGGCTGGCAACTCATCAGTCTGCGACTGGCCTCAAGCCAAGAGAAGGGCTGTCTTTGTGCTGTCTGACTCTATCCTCATGGACATAGCTGATTGCTCCAGTGATGGACACCTGACCAAAACCAAGCCAATCACATCCTTCCTGGGATGTTTTTGTTTTTGAGGAAGATTAGCCCTGAGCTAACATCTGCTGCCAATCCTCCTCTTTTTGCTGGGGAAGGCTGGCTCTGAGCTAACATCTGTGCCCATCTTCCTCTACTTTATACATGGGCTGCCTATCACAGTATGGCTTGCCACACGGTGCCATGTCCGCACCCGGGATCCGAACCAATCAACCCCGGGCCGCGGAAGCAGAACGTGCGCACTTAACTGCTGCGCCACCTGACTGGCCCCCTTCCTGGGGTTTTTTTGAACAGTAACTTTTGAACTCCCATGGTAGGCAAAGCCATAAAGTATAACAAGCAGGGATTGCTGCTGGCTGCTGTGTTTCCTGTCACGTAGAAGTGAGTTTCAGAGGATAAAAGTAACATTCAGAAAAAATGTGGGATGAGATGGAGAGAGCGTGTCCAGATCATCTTTAATAACCTGGTTCTAATTGTTTCTGAATCCCCCTTGTACTCGTGCCTGGGTACATACCTCTCTTTAAATCAGGACACGTTATGTTTCTGTCACCTGCAACCACTGAGTTCTGCCTGACACAATCTCCCTCCTCAAATGATTAATTCACTGCATTTTCAGTCTCCTACTAAAACACAAATAGCCTTGGATGGGCTTATTCTGTTGGCTGTTTTTAACTAAAGAGAAATTGCAATTCAGCTGCCTCCTTAGAAGCATTATTAGTACCAGCCAGCTGAGAAATCCTCGCAGACTTGACGCAGAGGCCAGGCTAGACCCTTTGGAGAAGGGGAGGCAGAATTTGTGGGGAATATGGGGAGAGGGTGGGGGTATTAGGAAACAAGCCAAAGGAAGAAGAGACCTCAGAGTGGAAAATGGTCTTGAAAGTGAGTCTTAGAGGAAACAATAAACACATTTTTTTTTTACTTCATGGTATTCTGAAGCCAATCTTTTGGGGCCCATAATCAAACAGAAACTGCTTCTTTTTTGGAAGAGAGGAGTGATATTCATGGCCGTTTTTCTAGACTATTATTTCTAAGAATTCACTGACTCTGAAAGAACTTAACAGATTCTGTGCCTACCCTCGGAACATTTTTTTGGGAAAATTTTTAGTATTGTGTATATAACAAGCATGCGTTTTTGCTAGACCATCCGTGAAACAGGGGCTAGAGGCATTAAAAAGTGCATTCTAGTGAGCCCTTATTAAGAACATGGTGGGTTATAATTTTAGAGCCGTAAACCTCATTATAATATACTTATATTTGACATTTTCAGGCTGTATTTTTCATGTTTTTAAGTCCTGGAGAAAGGCCCATTAAAGCTGTGTTACATTAATCCAACATTTACCATTTATAATCCAAACATCAGTCTTTTGGAAAATGTCATTAAAAAAGTTTCGCCATATATGGACATTATTTATTGCTTAAGCCTCATTGTCTACTTATAATATGCCCTTTATCAGACCCAAATGCCCACTTCAGAGAATTTTGTTTTGAGCAACAACTGGCTTCTTACATTATCCAATGATGCAGGAAAGTTAAATTACAGCCAGTTCATATCATAGAAACAAAATGTTTCCTGCAATTACTGATAAGGGACAGTTCATTTTCTCTCTGTCATCCTGAAAAAAAACCTCCTAACAACAATTCATGCCTGGTTAAACAGGATTTCCACATCTACTGCTGACATCTTTCCAAATAATTCAGGGTTGTTATTACTGTACAGCTCTGGCAAGGCTCAAAAGCAAGCAGACTCGACGAGTCTGCTCCAAGCAGAGCTTAAGTAGTTGTAATTAATAATAATTACATGCCCACTACACTCCAGTTTTATCATATTATCCGTCAATGCAAATAAAAAAACCCACACACAACACACTCGCAACAGGATGAGTGTATTACTAAAGCCACTCTAAAGTTTAAAATATTTGTAGCAGTTTCTGTTTTATTGATTTCATTATTGTATGTCTGGTTGCAAAACGTTGTTTGGAGGGAGTACAGCTTGGGACCACCGTTGGTCTTTTCCAAAAGCCTTCTCCCCTCCTGCCGTGACTCGGATTCGAACCGAGGTTGCTGCGGCCACAACGCAGAGTACTAACCACTATACGATCACGGCGAGCCACAGGAGAGCTGCATGCTCAGCTTCCTTTAGCAGCTATTGCAATATGAAAATTTGTGGAAACACTGCCATCTATTGCCTAAATATGTACATTTTTTCTTAACATTGGGAAAGAGGAGCAGTGTTTCCATAATCTAATTATTTAGAGGAACAATGACAAAGTGCCTGAGCTTGAAACCAATGTTGTCTTCTTGGCTGATTGGGGAAATTGTATTAGGTGAGAATCACGGGATTCCTTGTCCAGGAAATGGTAATCAAACAACTCAGAGAAACGATTCTGGTGACTCATGCTTCCTATTTTTAACCAATAATGAATATAGACTTCCCACCCCCAACAATTATATTGCAGTGAGTGACATATGACTCTGAGCCTCTTTTGTGGTGTCTCCACTACTAGTCTTATTTCCATGTGCTTAGGCAGCACAGCCATAAAAAATATGACAAGAACAAAATGGCCTGAGGATGGGGAGAATCAGAAAGACTTGTTTCTCCTATTAGAGGAAGCCAGACGGAATATGCCTGACTGAGGAAGGCCCCCTTTCAAACCCATTAGCCCCTAAAGCTATTTTTTTCCCCAAGAATATATGGGTCCTAAAGCCACAATAATCTCAAAAAAAAAAAAAAAATCTTCTCAACAACATTAGCAACCCACCACACCAAGAAACTGGATTGTTCCATGCTGAATAAGTTTCATGGGATAATTTTTAATGAATTTCTGTGTTATAAAAATTAAAGCAGTCTGCATAAGATATTTCAAGGGCTGAAAAGCTCAAAAGAAAACACACAGAAAAACCTATTTCTAAGCAATGGATGGTTATCGGGTGTCTCCTTTAAGCCTCTGACAGAGAGGACCTGGGAGCAGCTGGGGCTACCTGGTCTCGCGTATGGGGTAGCAAGAACCAATCCATCTTTGAGTGGGTACCAATAGCTCCAGGGCTTCTAGAAGGAGCATATTTCTGAAGAGGAAAGCTTGAAACACAAATGGTCACTTTCTCCCTCCACTTTGATCATCTACAGCCCCTTCTATTTTCCTTCAAACTCTCATAAATCCATTTTCCTTCCAGGATCACATACTCCGAGTTCCTGAACCTTATACATTCCATGCTGGAACCAAGGTAGAGTGCTCTCTGGCCTGAACAGGAAGACAGTCATGTGAATCTGCTAAGAGACCACTGTGGCAAGGGGGTAAAGCAAAGCTCCTGATTGGCCAAGAGCAGTTTCCCAAAGTACCATCATTTGTGTACTCATTCATAATTTTTGCTATGGGCATGTGCCAAGTGAACAATAAGGGAAACATGTTTAAGAAGTCAACTCACAGAGTACAAATCGTGGAACCAGACCACCTAGATTCTAATTTTGGCTCTGTCACTTATGAACTGGGGGAGCGTGGGCTGTTCATTTAACCTCTGTACCTCAGTTTTCTCATCTGTAAAGTGGAGATAATAACAGTACCTACTTCATAGGATTGTTGTGAGGATTAAATAGGTTATTACACGCCAAAAACTGAAAATAGTCCCGTCACATAGTAAGCGCTGTAGAAATATTAGTTATATTATTGTTTAAATAAGTTTTTTGAAGGAAGTTTTATAACATTCTATATATTTAAAAAAACACAGCATGACATTCCATAGAGGTCACTATGAAATAAAATGTGAAAACAAAACAATATAATTAAACTCTAGCCACATACTCTGAGCCCTGAGCCCACGTTCTGCTCTCTGTTAAAAAGGGAAATTGACGAACAGTAGGAGAGTGTTAGAGACATATAGGCCTCTGATTGAGGCACCTCCTTGACTCATCTGAATATCCAGAAGAGATTTGAAGACAGAATAGCTTCTCTTCATAGTACTAAATCCTGTGACTCAATATGATGAAATGCCACAGTCACTACGCCTCCTTAACTTACTCCACACACTGTGTCTGTCAGGCTAGGTTATGCTAGGTGACAATGGCCAGATTTTAGTGGCTTAGAATAGGAAAGATTTTTCTCTCGTTTGTACTCCATGTTTGTTGCAGGGCCTTGCTCTGTGTCTGCACACTCAGGGACCCAGGCAAGAGAACAATTACTACCATGAACATTGCTCATTGCTTTGCAAATGGAAAGAGAGCTCTGGAGTGTCTAGAACCAGCAACTAAAAGGTCTTCTCACAACTCATTGGCTAGAGCATGTCACATGGCTCCACACTGCTACAAAAGCACCAGGAAGTGCACTTGGCCACGTGCCTGGAAGACAAGTTGGAAATCTTAGGTGAACAGCACTAATGACTTCCAGCTGTATCACTAGTGTGAAGCCCTGGCTTAGATAAATCTGGAAGGCTGTATGACTAAACGCAGACATGACTAGGGAGCAAAACTCTGAACACTGCGGAGAGGTCCAGCTTCTGAGTGGGGTTCACCAGGTAAGGTAAGGCTCTTCTTTGGCGTCTATCTGGGCTTCTCTCCTTTAGCCGATGACATCAGTCATCTTGTGGTTAGACTCTGACATATTCTTGCCTATTACAGCGGAATGGGCTTTTGAACAACTACCAGGCTTTTCTCCTGCCTATTCACTGTCTTCTTGGGGATATATGTTTGGATTTCTCCCACAAGCACCAATACCTACAACCCACTTCAAAGGGGAAAATTGATGGAATCAAAACATGGTTTCTGATGGCAATTCCAACTTCTCTGCAATCTGCCACCTCATTTTTATTTTTTCCGACTTTACTGTGTCAACTCCGATGTTATCACTCACCCACCAATTTATTACTCACAAATATTTGTTGAGGACCTTCTCTACTCTGGTCGTTTTTCTGGATCTTGAGGATTCAGTGGAGAAGAGAGATGTATCATGATTTCATGCAATTTACAGTCTAGTGAGATGAATAACAGATGAATGAACAGATACAATACTTGAGTTGGTGTCATGGAAAGGAATACATATAGACATATATTGCTTAAAGTTTTCAAATTAGGTGGAAGTAGAGAAATGCAGGAAGGCGTGGCACTGGGTGATGGGAGCCGGAGGGAGAGAGGAAGAGAGGGAGGGCAGAAGCGGGGAGAGGGAGACAGAGAGAGAGAGAGAAAGAGAGCGAGAGCTAGCAGCACCTTGATTCATCTGGATTCAAGTCCTTTCTCCAGCCCTTCTTCCTGTGTGACCTTGGACTAGTCATTAGACCTCTCTGTGTCTTTATTTCCTCATCAGGAAAGCAAAGGGAATTGAACTATATGAGCTCTCAGATTCTTTACATCTCCGATGTGCCATAAATTTAGTTTAGAAAAATACATTCACAAACAATAGCCAAATGTAAAAGTTTTGAAGGAAAAAACCTCAATCAAAACAGGTGAGTCATGTGGCTACCATAACCATCTTTAAGTTCACAGAAGCTGTCCTTTTGTCAGCATCTAAATGTCGTCATCCTTATTTGCCTGCCTATGACAATATATTTTAAATACATACGGGTTGGTCTCTAGATTTAAATTGGGTGTAAAGAGGAATTTCTTGCTTCTGGGGGGCATTTAGCTATGGAATTCACTCCTGAAGAAGACTGTGCACTTCCCTTTTTAGGAAATCTTTAAAAATAAGATTGCTGTTCAGCAGCATCTCCTCGTTAGAAGCAATGGAGCAACAGCCCGCCTGCCTCTCCCCTGGCTGCCTGTCTACAAGATTGCCCTTCTGATGGAGTCGTTACTTTCTATGGTTTTTCATAATGGATTCTAACAGGGGAGCAGGGGCTGACAAGAGGGCCCCAGGACGGTTGAGGCCCCCACCTCCCCAGCTGAGTCCTACCCCCAGTGTCCCCAGTCCTACCTCTTTTCCCAGACCAAGCTCTGTTTTCTCCTCCTCATCCCTCTTCTCAGTTTGCCTCCTGCCTCACTGGGGGTAGGGAAATGACAGTCAGATCCATCCCTGGGCTGGAGGCCAAGAGTGGCAATCCTCTAGGCTGGGACTGGCCTGGTGCCCAGTTTTCAGACAAAGACAGGTTGGGAACCCCCCTGAAAAGAAGGCTCCTCAGTCCCCTCCTCC